>NC_090725.1:29278944-29283944 GCF_036898095.1 Palaemon carinicauda | reverse complement strand
GAAGGAATTAATCTAGCTTCAAAAAACTCCATATATATGTTGGATAAAAGTGGGGACAAAGGATTACCCATAGCCATACCAAAAACTTGTTCATAGAAATTTCCATTAAAACTAAATTTACACCTTTTAATGCACAAACAAATGAGTTCAATAATAGTGTGGGTTGATAAAGGTAAATCATAAGCATCTAAAATACCCGACAGGAAATACAATAAGTCATCAACCGGCACTTTGGTAAACAATGAAATTACATCAAAACTTACTAATCTATGTCTAGACGTAAGGTTAACTTTTTGTAATTTTTCGCAAAGATCAACAGAATTTTTTATGTGAGACGTTGAAATACATCTGATTGGTTAACATTACGTCTAGACGTAGATTAGTAAGTTTTGATGTAACTTCATTGTTTACCAAAGTGCCGGTTGATGACTTATTGTATTTCCTGTCGGGTATTTTAGATGCTTATGATTTACCTTTATCACCCGTGTCCGGAAAAGTCGCCGTAAACAAGTTTGTCCTAGGAAAACTCGCCTCAGGAATATTCGCCTTGGGAAATTTCGTCCAATAGGAAAAATCGCCGCAAGACAATTTTGCCGTAAAACAAGTATTTATGATAAAAACACTTTGGTTTCTGAAGTACCATTTTATATCTTTCAAACAACCAAGTTTGGCTTTCGAAGTTTCGATAAGTAAACAACCAATAAGGAAATCATCTAATTTTTTTTATCTTTAAAAAGCAAGTATTTGTGATAAAAACACTTTGGTTTCTGAAGTACCATTAAAACACTTTGGTTTCTGAAGTAGCATTTTATCTCTTTCAAACAACCAAGTTTGGCTTTCGAAGTTTCGATAAGTAAACAACCAATAAGGAAATCAAGTATTTCTTTTTATCTTTAATTTCATCTTTCTAAAAGTTTTTTATGTATTCGACTAAAGTTTTTTGTAGGCAGCCAACCCAAGACGATGGTGTATCAAATGAAAACTAGTAGAGGAGGACTGAAATTAGTTGACGATTTTAACTATATTTACCGATTAGATCGAAAATACGGTGAAAAAACATATTGGAAATGTGATTATATCGAGTGTAAAGCAAGAGTGCATACCAAGTTGGAAGATGATAGTGTATCTATAAGCAAAACAGTCGGCGAACATTGCCATCCTTCTCATCCATCTAAGCCTAAAGTTCACGAAGCAGAAACAAAAATGAAATCACTAGCCACCAATTCACAAACCTCTGCAGAGGTTGCATCTAGTTTAGATTCAAATGCATTGGCGTTGCTGCCCACTAAAGCACATTTGTCGCGCAGTATTAGAGGCTGGAGGCAAAAGGAAAATCAAGCTCCTCCGATCCCTACCGGAAGAAGTGGGCATAATATACCAGAAGAATATAAATTTCTTGAAAATGGTGATCAGTTTTTATCATACGATAGTGGGGAAGATTGTCCAGACAGAATTTTAGTTTTTGGCACAAAAGCTGGGCTAGACGACCTTGAGAAAAACAAGGAATGGGCGTGTGACGGCACGTTTAAATGCAGCCCAGAGATATATTACCAATTGTTCACATTACATAGTTATGAAGAATATTAGTATACCACGTATTTTTGTCTTGCTACCTGACAAATCTCAAGTAACTTACAGCAGACTTTTCAGCGTCTTGAAGGACTTACGCCCATCATTACAACCCGAAACCTTGATAGTCGATTTTGAAAAAGTAAGTATTAACGCCTTTTCTGCTGTATTTCCAACAATAAAAGTAACAGATTGTTTATTTCATATGGCTAAGAATATTTATAGGCACATTGTGGATCTCGGTTTAAAGTCGCGTTATCAAACAGACGCAGAATTCAACAACAAAATCAAATGTTTCACCGCCTTAGCTTTCCTTCTTGTGCATGATGTTATTGTTGGATTTATCGAGCTATCAGATGATGACGATTTACCCCAAGAATTAGTATCTTATTTCGAAACGCACTATATAGGAGGAGAACGGGCTAGAGGAGAGCGAAGAAGAGGAGTGGAGCCTACTTTTCCTATTGCATCATTGAATGTTTTTGAACGAGTTAAGCATAATAGAAGCAGAACGAACAGCAGCATAGAAGGCTACCATAATGCACTGCAAAGCTCAATGACAAATATGCATCCAAATCTACGGAAGCTTATTTCGTATCTGAAAAAGGAAGATATTTTAGCAAGAAAGAAAAAGTGTGACTTAGAGCGAGGAAACGCCGAAGGAATGAAAAAGGTATATAGTGATGTCAACACAAGACTCCATCGACAAATAATTGGGTACAATTCTGTACAGAAAGACTATTTGCGTAGTGTTGCGTGGAATCTGCACTCTTTAAATTATTGCATTTTTTTTTCTGTTTTATTCCATCTATGTTATCAAATAACTAAGTTTTTTTTAAAGGATACGTTCTTAATAATAAAGTATTTAATAAATGTTCTATGTATTTTTATTTGATCATAGTAAATAGATATAAAAAAACATTTACTTGATTTCCTTATTGGTTGTTTACTTATCGAAACTTCGAAAGCCAAACTTGGTTGTTTGAAAGAGATAAAATGGTACTTCAGAAATCAAAGTGTTTTCATCACAAATACTTATTTTACGGCAAAATTGTCTTGCGGCGATTTTTCCTATTAGGCGAAATTTCCCGAGGCGAGAATTCCTGAGGAGAGTTTTCCTACGGCAAACTTGTTTACGGCGAATTTTCCTTATCAACCCATACTATTATTGAACTCATTTGTTTGTGCATTAAAAAGTGTAAATTTAGTTTTTAATGGAAATTTCCATGAACAAGTTTTTGGTATGGCTATGGGTAATCCTTTGTCCCCACTTTTATCCAACATATATATGGAGTTTGATTTAATCTAGATTAATTCCTTCAGTGTGGTCTTCCCAAATTGTGTGGTATCGATATGTTGATGATGTTGTAGGTATTTTAGATGATAATTTTTATCTTGAGGATTTTGTTACAATCATTAATTCATTAGTACCATCAATAAAATTCACTATAGAAAATGAAGAAAATAACCGTATCCCATTTTTAGACATTTAATAGTTAGAGAAACAGATAAATTTAAGTTTTCCATATATAGAAAGCCTACAAATAATTTTTCGTATGTACATTTTTACTCCGGTCACTCTAAAAATATAAAGCATTCAGTTTTTTCCTCCATGTACCTTAGGACATTGAGAATTTGTAGCCCAGATTACATTGAGGATGAGTTCACTAAAATAGGGAAAATTGCAACAGATCTTTGTTATTCCAAATATTTCTTGGAAAAATGTATGAATAAGGCTTAGAAAACCTTTTATAGTGTCCAATTAGAGAGAAAGGAAACAAATAATAATATGCTTTGTTTGCCATTTCATGTTTGTTTTTTAGAAGTTATACCCCTTTTGAAAAAACTAGACATTGCTGTAGTGTTTAAATATAATTGTACATTAAAAAACATGTTAATTAAGAATAGTTCTGGAAATGATAATAATGTAATATATAGTATTCCTTGTTCAGAGTGTAACCTATTTTATGTCGGCCAAACATCAAAAAGTATACCAGCCAGATTAAAACAGCATCAGGTGGCCGTCTCTAGGGGTTCTCTTGATAATGCCTTGGCCTCCCACTGGTAAGGGTCCAGTCACAGAATTGATTGGTCAAAGGCGGAAAAAGTAATCCATATCAATGACTATTTCCAAAGGAATATTGTTGAATCATTTTTAATCTCCTGTACTCAAGGTAGAAATTTTAATCTAAGCCCTGGTCTGTTTTCCATTAATCCAGTATTATCCTTTTATCTAAAATCTGACTTTTCCGGAATTATTAAGAAACTGACATCTGTTGGATCCCCTTCTCCTGTATAAATACGATGTTTTTGTATGTTTTCTCATTGCTGAGTTTGATATTATCCTGAGTGGATGAAAGTACTAACTCCAATCAAGTCTTTTTCATTTTTCCTTGCGTGGCTATAATACATTTTATATTCATCACGTGTCAGCTTTCGTTATTTCTAAACATATATATATATATATACATATATACATTTATATATATATATATATATATATATATATATATATATATATATATATATATATATATATATATATATATATATACATGTAATATATACAGTATATATGAGTTTATATATATATATATATATATATATATATATATATATATATATACTGTATATATGTATGAATATATATATATATATATATATATATATATATATATATATATATATATATATATATATATATATATACTGTATATATGTATGATATATATATATATATATATATATATATATATATATATATATATATATATATATATATATATATATATATATATATATATTCCGGGCAGCCAACGATAGATCTTATATAAGTCGTAACTAAACTATCCCACATCTACACCTTTACTTAATCTCCTCTGTTATGTTCACGACAGTAAGGTTGATCATGAATACTTTTGTATATGATCAAATCTAAAGTTAAATTCGTATCATGTTATTAGTTAGAATAGTAATAACTTTAAACTATTAGTAATAAGTAACTGCTAATCCATTGAAACAGTGGTTTGTAAGTCCCTGTCATTTAGTAAAATCTTATGCATTTTCTCTTTCCCAAATTATCTACCTTTCCAAGTGAGTCTTCCCCTTTTATTCTTTTTTTTTTTTATGAATTTCGTTACGATATCTCTCTTCTTCTTCTTCTTCTTCTTCTTCTTCTTCTTCTTCTTCTTCTTCTTCTTCTTCTTCTTCTTCTTCTTCTTCTTCTTCTTCTTCTTCTTCTTCTTCTTCTTCTTCTTCTTATTATTATTATTACATGATAAGGTTAAGGTTAAGCGTTATTTGGATAACCCAGATTGTATAAGCCTAAGGGATCCAAAATGGGAAAATAGCCCAGTTAGGAAAGAAATTTAGGAAATAAAATCAGCTGCAAGAAAAGTAAATAAAAGTAAAATGAAATATCTTAATAACAG
>NC_090725.1:29263944-29266444 GCF_036898095.1 Palaemon carinicauda | reverse complement strand
TCATTGTTCTCTATTCTTGGGTAGTGCGATAGCCTCTGTACCATGGTCTTCCACTGTCTTGGGTTAGAGTTCTCTTCCTTGAGGGTACACTTGGGAACACTATTCTATCCTAATTCTCTTCCTCTTGTTTTGTTAAAGTTTTTATAAATTATATAGGAAATATTTATTTTAGTGTTGTTCCTCTTCTTAAAGTATTCAATTTTTTTTCGTTTCCTTTACTCACTGAGCTATTTTTCCTGTTGGAGCCCCTGGGCATATAGCATCCTGCTTTTCCAACTGGGGTTATAGCTAAGCAAATAATAATGATAATAATAATAAATATGATTTTTATCAAGAATGATTAAGTATATATGTCTTGTTGTTTCTGAAAAATGTATTTAAGGTTGTTTATGATAAGGTTGAAGACATTGCTAATTTTCCGACCTCAGCGTGTGGTAATCATGATTTAGGGGATATAACAGAACTTTTTTTATATAATTACTGTTTTAGCAGGACCCATAATTGACTTATTAAAGGATTGTTTCTTTTACTTTTTGTTGGAAAAAAGATAACTCTTTGATAAACTTTGATAAATAGCCTTCATAGATTTGATAACATTAGAGTAGCAACATATGCTTCGGATTGTGGAGTTAAGAAGAAATTTGTTATATTGGGATGATGCTTGGACGCTGTCTACATCATTCCAGATAAGAGAATCAGAATCCACTAATTCTAATGAGAAAAATTAAACAAAAATAGTTGGTGGGGTGATATCTATAGTAAATGGTCTCTGTCACTTGAATTCCTCATTTAATGCTATATTATTATGTTGACTGGTCCTTTCATTTGAGCGATAAGAAGACTAGATGGAGTTTGATAAAATCAGAAAAAAAGAAATATGTCACATGTTAGATATGTACTAGGATACCTAGGAAAATTAATAATATAACAGATACTGATCATATAATCCCATCATATTGGCTCAATAGTCCTTTACTGTGTAAAGTGCAGAAGATATCTACGTGAAATATTTACCAATTAAATATTAATGTTAAAATGTAGCTACGCTCAGAAGTAGTCAATTGAATAAATAATATTATAAATAATATTCCTCTATGAATCAGTAATTTTTTGGCCCCATCCCTAGGAAAATTAACGGTGTGGAGCTTTACGATTGATACATGAATTGATCGAGGAAACACGCTTATTCTATGTGCATATAATGCTACACTCCTTGTAGTTCAATACTTCTGTTTTGAGTATTGAACTCCTGTCTTATCTAAACCAGCTGACTCTCATTATGGATTGCCGGACGAAAACTTTAGATAAACTATTTCTTTTATTTTTTTATTTTAAAATCTGGATATTTATCGAAGGGTCGATCGTTCAGTAAGTTTTTTTGTGTATGAAACATTATATCTTTCATAACTCAGTCCATCCTTTGCATTCAGATCTTCCCAAAGTGTACATTCCTCTATGTAATAATTGGTATGCAGCCAAGTCTTAGTCTTACCTTTTCTAGACTACTCGGTGTTCAAAAAGTTATAGCTACGGTGTGAGCAGATTGTAAAAGAACCTTCATAGTCCGTTGAATAAATCGATGGGACTTCAATAGTCCATAGCGTTTGCAAATAATTTACTGTTGAACATGTGGACACATCTCGTTTACCGAATTCTATATGATTGATGTAGTAATTGGTAGTTAATGATGTCTTAGTGGTTTCCGTTTATAACTTTTCTTACATGTTCTTATTATTATTTCTCTATCCCCTCTCTATACTGTTTCTTTTATACTGTAGGGCACAACTATTTTTTCAAGAACTTTACATTTCTAATACTGCAAGTCTTCGTTTTACTCAAGTATTTATTATTGTTATTATTATTATTATTATTATTATTATTATTATTATTATTATTATTATTATTATAAGCAAAGCTACAACATTAGTTAAATGATCAGGATACCATAAGCCCAAGGGTTCCAACTAAGAAAAGTAATGAAAAATTAGAATACAATATTTCATGAACAGTAACATCCCTAAATGAGATATCTCATATAAAAGGTACGGAAACTTCAACAACAAAAGAGGAAGAAGAAAAAATATAAAGACTAGAGTGCCCGAGTGTACTGTCATACAAAATAGCTCTAACCCAAGGACATGGAAGACCATGGTACAGTGGCAGATTGACGTAAAGAATTTTAAGATTTAAATTTTTTTGCAATGTAATCTTTTCATGGTATGTATTTGTGTTGTCAAGTAATCCAAAAAATCCCTTGAAGACAAGGGTGCGTTTGTCGGCTACATCATTTTTAAGAACAAATCACCATTGCACAGCTTTTGGAGACATATTTTCTTCGCTTTCAGTAGCATCAAGTTACTTTGTCCTCGTCGCTGCAAAAATTAATTAACTTAATATATATATATATATATATATATATATATATATATATATATATATATATATATATATATATATATATATATATATATAAATATATATATATATATATATATATATA
>NC_090725.1:29252662-29255162 GCF_036898095.1 Palaemon carinicauda | reverse complement strand
ATAATCAGCACTAAAACCGGAAAAAAAAAGAAATTCATAAATTGATTTCAAACTCAATAGGTTTACCATGTATTGATTTTAAACATTCCATTTATACATAATTTGCTTGAGCTGTTTAGAATAACTTGTGATTTATATTAAGCGTGAATAGTTTATCATATTGACATTTTCACTATAAATGTCCCTAAATTACCGTAACTTGTATATTTTTCTAGCTATTTTTATTTTCATGAATAAAAAAATATTAAATTCACCTGAGGACAATCAATTAGTTAAAGTATAACAAGAAAAAAAAATCCTTTCCTAACATACTTTACGTTGACGATACAAAAATGATTGCTTTTTTAGAGTCTAAGTTTTATCATCACTATATCCTTTCATTTCATATTTTCATATAAATAACCATTTCCTATGACACTAGTTTCTGTATTATTTTTAAACTTATTTTACTTTCATATATCCTAATATCCAGTATCACATAGCTATTTTTTTTTTTACTTAGGGAATGCTTTTTTGTTCAGTACCCTTCCCCCACCTCTATGTTATCATTACACATAAGTAGTTAAATTGTTATTCCGAGTTAGCAGTGTAACATCTTCAACTTTAATTATTTCTTTTTTATGTCCTTTTCTACTAGTTATCTTTAACTCTCTCTTTCCAATCTCCATCTTCCAACTTTCCTTTAGTAGAGTCTCTTCTCAGGCTTAAAACCTTTCCCGAAGTAGTTTCTGTGTCTGCTATAATGAGTACATCGTCAGCAAACGTCAGTTCTCACATGTTTTTTTTTTTTTTTGTTGCCTTGTTTTGATGTAACAATGTCTATAATGACGAGGAACAGTGATAGATTAACAGCTGGTCCATGATGGAGGCCAACTTCCATAGGGATTGCCACAGTCTCTCCATCTATTTGATTTACGGTGGTTCTCGCCCCTTCATCCATCACCTCTTCAACCCTTACTAACGGTACTGTTACTCCTTTCTTTCTTAATCACCAAAAGACTAACCTTCTCTGTATCCTCTCATCCACCTTTTCAAGATCCATAAAACTAATGAAAACGTTCCTTTTTATTTTATTCAAGAGGCCTTTCTAGAAATAGTCTTATTACAAAGATAATATCCATTATTCTCTTTCCATTCTTGAACATAAACTACTGCCGATATTTTTATATTAATCCACGCAACCTTCCCTATAATTTCCATGTTTATATTTTTCCTGACGTGCAGTTAGCACTTAGTTTAAGACTTCTTTTAGAGCTTCTGGTGGCATAATTGGTAGCGACCTTTCATTTGAAAAATAGAAATTTATCTATATTTGTGAACAATATTGTGTGGATATTCATCCTGCATACACATACACACACCCACATATACACACACATACACACACAGACACACAGACGCACACTCACACACACACACACACACGCATATATATATATATATATATATATATATATATATATATATATATATATATATATATTTACATATATGTATATATATATATATATATATATATATATATATATATATATACATATATATATATATATATATATATATATATATATATATATATATATATATATATAGATATATATATATATATATATATATATATATATATATATATATATATATATATATATATATATATATATATATATATATATATATATATATATGTTTGTATGCGTGTGAAGTATTATGCTTCTATTTCTGTGAATTTGTTCACTTATGCATGTAAAGCTTGAATATTACTTTTAATAAAGTATTTTCTGTATATTAATATTAGACTGAACGCCGTTGTCGTATTAAATTATATATGTCCCATGTAATATATTTTTCACGATAACAAGAGTAATAACAATTTATAGTTATGATCACGCCGTGGGCTGAAAATCAAATGTACATTAAGTAAAAAATATATATGATCAATTTAACACGTGCCCTTTTGAATAACAAATTACCTTATTTAACAAAACTTTGTACCCTTGCATGATGGAATAATTTATAATACTTTCTTAGTTTTCTTAATGTCTCTATATATGCAGATGTATATACTTGTTGTTCACTGTGTGCAGACTTATCTTTGAAACTTTATGGTAAATATTATTCTATGCTTATTTGGTATATATCATTGTATGGTTACTTTAAAATATTGTGTTTAAGACGAGATATATTCGACATTAATGTAGAGAATATGGTAAAATACTAACAGAAGCATAAAGAAAACCAGTATAAAGAGAGCAGTTTGCAATAAAGTAATAACTTGTAGGAATGGGATTAAATCACCAGAACATTATATTTCTTAAGTCATATTTATTAAATCATTATGCGTGAAATCAGTGGAAGACCATATATATTTTCTAAAAAGAAAGAAAATTATTTGAAAAAGTTCCCATTCCCTAAAATATTTTTGTTTATGTAACCTTAACTATTTCATAGTAGTGAAAAGTTTTATTCAAAGCTTTATGGCAAGTTTAATTGAAGGTAGCTG
>NC_090725.1:29245162-29247662 GCF_036898095.1 Palaemon carinicauda | reverse complement strand
CAGAGTTATGAAAAATCTTATGCAACATGCATAATGAACTAATTGATCGACGGTGCCAGAGATTAATATCTAGATCAGGAATAAGAAATTTAATAGACCGTAAGTTTCTGTCCAACAAATTAAGATGAGAATCAGCAGCTGAAGACCAGACAGGAGAACAATACTCAAAACAAGGTAGAATAAAAGAATTAAAACACTTCTTCAGAATAGATTGATCACCGAATATCTTAAAAGACTTTCTCAATAAGCCAATTTTTTGTGCAATTGAAGAAGACACAGACCTTATATGTTTCTCAAAAGTAAATTTGCTATCGAGAAACACAGCTTTTTGAAGTCTAAAATTTTAATATTTCTTTACTGGTAATTCATTTGGTCATTCATCCCATAAGAACTTATGAAGTTTTTTCCAAAAAGTTGACTACTTTACCTATGTCTTATAATAACACGTTAAAAATTAAATTTTCCTTATCTCCAGTTGTTCTACAGTTGTCTGTTAAATAATCCAATGTAAATCTCGAGTAATCTTAACATTATATGGTATTTTTCTTTTTAAGCTGGTAGGTACATTGATAAAAAATATAGTTTGAAAGCTTATGTATATTCAAGAAAACTGATGTTATAATTTTTTTTTCAGGAATTTTCTCTTTAAACCATTAAAGATTACTGGTTATGTGTATAAATTACATTGTAAAGCGATTCATGATAATCACATGATATTTGACAACATATACTCATTTACATTTAATGAAGGTTTTACGAATATATATTTTGGTAAGCCGAATAAGATTATTATAAAACAAATGCCACTTCCTCGAAATAGAACAGTATTCAATATGATGGTCATACCAGTATTAACTTAAACGACAGAATAACTCAAGGATCTATGAAATAGGTAATGATCGCCATTCAACTAATAGACGAAAAGAGGAACATAGATGCAAGAGAAAATGAAAGTAGAGGATATCCTAACAGCATGTAAGGAGAAGTAGGACATATGATGAAAATAAAATAATAGATGGAGAAAAAGAAATACATAATGGTTCCGTAGAGATTACAAACAAACAAGGGGAAGGAAGAGGAGACGACGTATTAAAAAACTATAGTAACAAAGAAAATTGGCCCCTATGGACTGGCATAGAAGGCGTGATTGGAAGGACATATCAAAGACGTTTGTCTTTTAGTAAACTAGTTACATCTGATGGTGACCATTGCCTTATATATATATATATATATATATATATATATATATATATATATATATATATATATATATATATTTACATATATATGTATATATATATATATATATATATATATATATATATATATATATATATATATATATATAATGTATGTCTGTATATATATACATACATATATATATATATATATATATATATATATATATATATATATATATATATATATATATATATATATATATATAGATGTTTATGTATTTTGGTATTGTAGCAATGGTGATATTGTCAAAAATTCCTGTTGGACAGGAAAATTTTTCTTGTAAGAAGGAAATCCTAAGTGACTTTTTAAGGATTTCTACAGATAACATAAAGCAATTATAAAGGGAACACATTTGTGAAAGTTTGAGATCTAGGTTACCAACTGTAAACAAGAGGTTTTCTAATTTCAGAGGAAACATATTCCTGGGTTCTGGTACTAATTGTATTCTATGATCCTCATTTGAAAAAAAGAATTACTCATATCTAACACTTATGATCTGACAATGAAGTAACACCACTTACTGTCTAACTGGTAGTCATCACAGTTAAAAGGAATAGGATAGTCGAAAATTTCTGTATTCTATAAAGGTTACGCTTTATTGCTTTCTCTTCTTCTGTAATAACAAACAAATATCGTTTTTGGGAACGAATTAGAACCCAGTGGAACTGAGACAGGGAATGCCGCTCAATATAACTGCTTATTCCAATCATCATAAAATAAACCAAAGCATTCTCTTCAACTGAGCCTTTGTCCCCTGCTCCAATACATGAAGGTTTCACATCTTCCTAATATCTCTCTCTCTCTCTCTCTCTCTCTCTCTCTCTCTCTCTCTCTCTCTCTCTCTCTCTCTCTCGTTGCAGATTTGGTATATTCAGACCAATCTCTGTTTTTTTTAATTATAAGAATAGGAAGCAATAACCTTATTAAATATATATATTTATGAATAGTACAAAGACATCCATATACAATTACACACACATACAGACACACACACACACACACACACACACACACATATATATATATATATATATATATATATATATATATATATATATATATATATATATATGTATATATATATATATATATATATATATATATATATATATATATATATATATATATATATTATCTTCAGCCACATTTAGTCCAATGCATGACAAAGGCCCCTGATATGCCTATCTATTTTCTTTCTAATTAATTGCATAACTTTAAGAAAAATAATCGAATTATTATTCTATCATCTCACCATATG
>NC_090725.1:29220650-29223150 GCF_036898095.1 Palaemon carinicauda | reverse complement strand
TGTGTTCTACTAGTCACTAGTGTCCTTCCTCCGAGCAGCGAGGAGTCCTGGTGCGGTTAGGTCGACAGCTCGTAATACAAAGTACAAATTGACAAGCTGAGGAGAACTGTTAATCTCTTCTCTATTCAAGTTGCTAAATAAGTCTATATTTTGCTAACTAGGGAACTTAAGAAATTAAATAGGTATTTGGACTTGTTATATGCTAACAATCGCAGAGAGCTAATTATTGTCCTATCAGTATAATCAGGCTTATGGATTCTGTGCCCAATACATTTATGGTACCGCTGACTCATAAATATGCAGGAAGTAATTCTGAATGTAAGGAAAAATTAATATGGCTTAAAATATCTTAGAAGCTGATTTAAATAAGAAATATAATTTTAAATTACATTTTTTTTATCATGAATAGACTAGTTATATATTTCGATAATTGGTGTTAATTATTCAACCCCTTTTAAACAGTGCTCTTTCGCGCAACTATAATCCCCTTTACGGTGAGGAAAAATTCTTAAGAAACTGTGGGTGAGAGAAACACTGATCTTTGGTAATTCACTTTCAATTAAAATTTATTATTCGTGGTTCCAGGAACATTCCTACGGACATAACCATCTATAGATTATTAGAAGAATTATAATAAATTTTGTAAACTCTCATGCAAATATCAATGAATATCACGAAGTTAAATATAATAATAATAATAATAATAATAATAATAATAATAATAATAATAATAATAATAATAATAATAATAATAATAATCAATTTATTGGTATATCACAATTATGGAAAATTTAATTTTTTCCCAGTTTCTGTAAATACCGGAGCTGTTTTTTATGGAAGGTCTAGATTTTTTGAAATTTATTCACTTTGAATAATAAAAACAATGCAACAAATAGTGAGAAACGAGCTTCAATGTTTCAATGTTTGAAAGAAGTGCATTCTTTGTTACCAAACTGAGTAATCTAAATTTTAAATTGAGAAGGTTCAATAAGCTTTACACTGGAGAGTAGTCTGTCGCCTCTCCCTCAGGTATGGTGGTATATTATGTATCTATTGTTTTTGAGGACCTGGTATCATATACAGTATGAATCAACTGGGTACATTCCCTGGATGTGCTTGCCAGGTAATAGAATTTATAGGGAAAGATTCTCCCCCCCCCCCCGTCACTTATCATTCAAGTCCTCATTAGGGTTTTGTCATTCTTGCTTTTTATTGTAGGTAGGTATCTTTTGTTGGTTTACTAGAACTTCAAGAATATAGATATTTTTTTTTTTTTTTTTTTTTGGTGGGGTGGTAATGCTGATGATGTTGACATGGTGAACAATATGACCAAAAGATACATCTACTTTTTGGGTTTAATGAACGCTGTTATAAACAAAAAGTGTATTGATTCAATGATTTCCTCACCTTCATGCTGCAAAATTTGGTCTAGTTCTTTGCTGCATGGTGCAGTGTGATTTGGCCGACCAGAACAAGTCCCTCATGTTGGTTGTATTTCATGTGTCCTGATATTCACTGTTCACTTTTCCGGCAAATTCTGTGGTTCTTTGTCTCTGTAAAGACAGTTTTAACCAAGATATTCGTAAAGGGAATGGCGATATTAGCTATGTTGAAGGCTCAATTTCAGACAACACTATTCCAAGAATATCTTTAGTTCCAGCGATAGATAAATATTAATGGTGTCTTCATGAAAAGAAAAACATTATCTACCATTATGTTTAGGTTTCTGAACAAAATTTAAAAAGATAGCGATGCCTCCTCTTTGAAGGAATATCTTGCTACACATGGCTGTGAATGAGTCCGTTTTGGGCCAAATTTTGAAGACCTAAATAATGATTAGCTCCTGGGATGTTACTAGCAGTAGTAGATGAGTTTATATAGATCCTGTTTGTTATCAATGAAATGTTCTCATCTATTAAAACATCAATGAAAATGAATTCAAAATCCGGAGCAATAACTGTTCGGTCTGATATTCCTTTATAGTATATGCAAAACTAAAGACGAACTCGGCATTTTGTGTTTTTATTCTGCACAGTTATTCAAGGAGAAAGTCTATATGTCTATCAGTGATAGGAGTCAAATGCTTTATATTTGTTGTAACATTGGCCTTTTTTTTTTTTTTTTTTTTTTTTTTTTTTAATGTCAACAGTCTTTTTCTAGTGAAAAGTATGATCATATGTTCATTACTGGTGATATAGCAGCACGATACCTAAAACCAAGTATCAATGAAAAAATCCACTGTCTCATCTTTTCGATTCATAATTATATCTTCCATTTACTGACTTCCTGGGAAAGCTCCTTCATGTCAGGTAACAGAACCGCTGGTGTATTGCTCTCTCCTGTTGAAATAGGGCAATGTACAGTGGGACCAGCAACACATTCATCCCAGACAAGTCATTGGCCAGTACCAATTTACCAGCTTCAGCTGTCACACCAGACCTTCGGAATAATTACCAGACCTTCTCGATATGAACTTCAGATGACTTGTTTGATAATATGG
>NC_090725.1:29213150-29215650 GCF_036898095.1 Palaemon carinicauda | reverse complement strand
GACCTTGATGCTTATGGAGGTGTAGACCCAAATGGTATTTTTCCTTTGTTTTTTATAAAGACAGCAGATTTCTTAGCTCCAAAGTTATCTGTTATTTTGCGCAAGTTAGCAAGAAGAGGAGCTTTTAGCACTAGTTGGAGAATTGGTAATGTTACTCCTCTATGTAAATGTGTTTGTGGTAGCTCAAGTCCCACTGATTACCGCCCAATTTCCATAACTCCCATATTATCTAAAGTTTTTGAACGTCTTCTGGCAAAACGTCTTAATAGGTTTGCTGAAGGTAATCATCTACTCCCTAGTTTTCAATTTGGTTTTCGTAAAGGCCTTGGAGCATGTGATGCCCTTCTTACAATCTCCAATGCTGTACAGAAATCCCTTGATTGTGGTCAGGAAGTTCGTATGATTGGTCTTGATTTTAGTGCTGCCTTTGACCGTGTTAATCATGAGGCCCTTGTTTTCAAACTGAAACAGTTGGGAGTGGGTGGGTCGTTTCTTAGCATTATTATTGATTTTTTAAGTAATAGATCTCAAAGAGTTGTTGTTGATGGGCACCATAGTGATTATAGGAATGTGATATCCGGTGTTCCACAGGGTAGTGTTCTTGGCCCATTACTTTTTATACTATATACACATGACATGTGGTTTGGCCTAGAAAACAAGCTTGTTGCATATGCAGATGATGCTACTCTCTTTGCATCAATTCCATCCCCTGAATGTAGATCTAGGGTTGGTGAATCCCTTGATAGAGATTTAGCTAGAATTAGTGCATGGTGCAAATTATGGGGTATGAAGTTGAATCCTAACAAAACTCAAAGTATGATTGTAAGTAGGTCAAGGACGGTGGTTCCTCAACATCCGGATCTCAGTATTGATAATGTTTCTTCAAATATGTATGACTCTTTCAAAATTTTAGGTGTGATTCTCGACAGTAAATTTACTTTTGAGAAACATATAAGGTCTGTGTCTTCTTCAATTTCACAAAAAATAGGCTTATTGAGAAAGTCTTTCAAGATTTTCGGTGATCAATCTATTCTGAAGAAGTGTTTTAATTCTTTCATTCTACCTTGTTTTGAGTATTGTTCTCCTGTCTGGTTTTAAGCTGCTGATTCTCATCTTAATTTGTTGGACATAAACTTACGGTCTATTAAATTTCTTATTCCTGATCTAGATATTAATCTCTGGCACCGTCGTTCAATTAGTTCATTATGCATGTTACATAAGATTTTTCACAACTCTGACCATCCTTTACATTCAGATCTCCCTGGACAATTCTATCCTGTTCGTAATACTAGGCGGGCAGTTAATTCTAATAGCCAGGCCTTCTCCATCACGAGGCTCAATATTACGCAGTACTCTAGAAGTTTTATTCCAGCTGTGACCAAGTTGTGGAATGATCTTCCTAATCAGGTGGTTGAATCAGTAGAACTTCAGAAGTTCAAAGTTGGAGCAAATGCTTTTTTGTTGACCAGGCGGACATAGTCTTTTTATAGTTTATTTATGACATATTTGTTTTTGATGTTGTTGATAGTTTATTATATGACATGTCTGTTTTGACGTTGTTTCTTATTTTAGAATGATTTATTGTTAATTGGTTCTCTTCATTTATTTATTTCCTTATTTCCTTTCCTCACTGGGCTATTTTTCCCTGTTGGAGCCCCTGGGCTTATAGCATCTTGCTTTTAAAACTAGGGTTGTAGCTTGGATAGTAATAATATATATATATATATATATATATATATATATATATATATATATATATATATATATATATATATATATATATATATATATATATATATATATATATATATATATATATGTGTGTGTGTGTGTGTGTGTGTAAATATATATATATATATATATATATATATATATATATATATATATATATATATATATATATACACACACACACATATATATATATATATATATATATATATATATAGATATATATATATATATATATATATATATATGTGTGTGTGTGTAAATATATATATATATATATATATATATATATATATATATATATATATATATATATATATATATGTGTGTGTGTGTGTAAATATATATATATATATATATATATATATATATATATATATATATATATATATATATGTATATATATATAAATGTATATATATACATACATAAAAACACACACACATATATATATATATATATATATATATATATATATATATATATATATATATATATATATATATATATATATATATATATATATATATACTGTATATGTATATATACATATATATATATATATATATATATATATATATATATATATATATATATATATATATATACTGTATATGTATATATACATATATATATATATATATATATATATATATATATATATATATATATATATATATATATATGAAATATATAAATATATATTTATAAATATATATATATATATATATATATATATATATATATATATATATATATATATATATAT
>NC_090725.1:29190650-29200650 GCF_036898095.1 Palaemon carinicauda | reverse complement strand
TCGTTGACTTTGCGGTAATCAAAACAAAGCCTGAATTGACCATCCTGCTTCTTTACCATAACAACAGGTGAAGACCACGGACTGTTGCTGGGTTCAATCAGCCCGTGTCGTAACATATAATCAACCTCTTTATCCACAACATCATTTTTAAATGGATTTAACCTATAAGGGGATTGTTTTACCGGAGTTGCGTTACCCACATCTACATCATGTTCCAGGACAGTTGTCTGTCCGGGAACATCCGAAAATAAATCCTTATAAATAAAAACTAACTTTTTCAAAGATCCTTGTTCTGCAAAATTTAAATGTGAAACCATTTCTGAAAAATGTTCTAAAGAATGTTAATTATCATTAGGCCATTCGGCACCATCAAAACAATCATCATCAAAATTACTCACATCTGGAAAAGAAAAAGAATTAATACCATTACACTTTGTAGTATTACCAATTAATGTCACGGGAATAACTTTGTCACGACCTTTATAAGCTTTTAACATATTTATGTGACACAGCTGGCAGGGTATCCCTCTTTCAGGAGTTTCAACTAAATAATTAACATCGCTTAATTTCTTTATAATTTTCCACGGTCCTGAAAATGCAGCTTTTAAAGGGTTTCCATGAATGGGAAGTAATACCAACACACTATCACCTACTGCAAAATTACGCGCCTTAGTATTTCTGTCAAAAAAGTATTTCATTTTCTTTTGGCTACACAATAAATTTTCACCAGCAAACTTCCAAGCCTTCGTTAATTTTTCACCCAAATTACTAACATAATGTCATAAATTTATATCAGGGCCGTCCATCTCCCAAGATTCACGAACCACATCCAATGAACCACGCACACAATGACCAAAAATAAGGCTGAAAGGTGAAAATCCTAAAGATTGACTCGGCACTGACCGAAATGCAAATAATAAATAGGGTAGTTCCTTATCCCATTCGGAACCATTAACCAAACAATATTTTTTTTTATCATAGATTTCATGGTTTGATGAAATCGTTCCAAAACACCTTGACTTTCAGGGTGGTACGGGGAAGAGGTCACATGTTTAATTTTCAACTCGGCCATCTTCTCCCTAAATAATTTACTCATAATATTAGACCCACAATCGGACTGAATTACTTTGGGAATACCGAACCTGGTGAAAAATTCAATTAACACTTCAACAATTTTAACAGTTTTTACATTTCGCAGTGGTATTGCCTCAGGATATCGAGACATCCTATCCATAATTGTTAAAATATACTGATTGCCACTACGAGTTTTTGGCAGAGGACCAACAACGTCAATAATTACTTCCCTGAACGGTTCAGAAACAACAGGAATAGGATGTAATGGTGCCTTTGGAATTGGTTGATTAGGCTTCCCGATCTTTTGACATGCATCACAACTATTTACAAATTTTTTAACATCATTTTTCATCTTAGGCCAAAAATAACTTTCACACAATTACGAGTGGTTTTAAAAATACCAAAATGACCAGCCAAACCATTTTCATGAGCCAATGTCATTAACTCCTTTCGATAAATAAAAGGAACCATAATCTGCTTAACAATTTCACAACCTGTGTTAATGGCATCAAAAGGTCTACTTACTCTGTATAAAATATTATTAATTATCTTAAATCGAGGGACAGTCAAATCAGTAATTTCGCCAGACTCAATAGGCAGGTCTTTAAAATCTGCTTTTTGAGCTGTAATAAGTTCCTTAGTAGTCCAATTAAGTTTATTATCCAACACACCACTATCTACAACTAAGCTATCACTACGATCTAAACTACTCAAATCAACATCAACTACCGACTCAACACTACTAGCCTTCGATCGAGTGACTGCAGATATCTCATTATTGGAATTTAACACAATTGGGAAAGTTTTATTTATTAGGGCAACATCATTCCCTAACACCAAATCCACATCCTTGATAGGAAATTTATCAATAATAGCCAGTTTCAAATAACCTGAAAAAGACGGGCATGATAAATAAACACTCTCAACCGGGTAAGACCTGACTGTATCTGGAAAACCACTTAACAATACATATTCCTTATGTGTACATTCTAAATTAATCGGTAAAGATTCTCTGAGAATTAAAGACTGAGCAGCCCCAGTGTCACGCAAAATTTTAACTTTTCTTTGCTCAGTCAAATTCCCCGAGCAAACAAAACCATTGGACAAAAATTCCTGAAAAGGAGCCAGTGACTTATTGCCTAGCCATTGCTTATTAGAATTCTCAGCCACTGACTCGTTCTCATCCCTATGAATGGCCATTACCAGACGTCTTTTGGTCCCTTGCGACTTTTTAAAAGCAAAACACATGCTCTTGACGTGTCCCTTCTTATGACAGAAGAAACAAGTCAAATTTCTCAACTTCCCTGGGTTGTTTGTGGTCTGCTTGTTAAAACTGTTAACAGGAGTAGTACGAGAACCATAATTATCATTAGGCCTGTTATACGTGTTCTGGTTATTATTCCCGTCAACTCTAACCCAACCAGACTTCTCATTTCTGGGTACCTCCCCTATCACATTTCTACGAGAGAGGAGATACTCATCACTTGCAATAGCCACCTCCTGCAAGGTTTCTAATTTTAACTCTTCGAGGTGTACCTTCACCTCATTAGGCACGGACCTTTTAAACTCCTCAACCAAAAAAAAACTCTTTTAATTTCTGAAAGTCCGTCACCTCCTTAGACTTTAACCAATCGCCAGCAAATTGTTCTTTAGCCCTGGCGAACTCTACAAAAGTCTGCCCTCCTTCCTTACGTAAATTACGGAAGCGTTGTCGGTAAGCTTCCGGTACCAACTCGTAAGCCTTTAAAACTATGGCCTTCACAGAATCATAATCTGAGGACAGATCTTCGTCCAAGGAAACGTAAACTTTCTGGGCCTTACCTAGCAACTTACTCTGAATAAGAGTAGTCCAATACTCCCTTGGCCACTCCAACCTTGAGGCTATCGTCTCAAAAGAAACAAAAAACTCGGCCACGTTGACTTCCTGAAAATTTTGGGACTAACTTGAGAACCTCAGATAGATTAATACAAGGCATTGCAGACACATTACGTTGGGAAGAAGAACCCCTATTACTCAATGCTTGCATAGCAAGTTCGTGCTCTCTCTCTCTCTCTCTCTCTCTCTCTCTCTCTCTCTCTCTCTCTCTCTCTCTCTCTCTCTCTCTCTTTCCTCAGCCTTCATCCTTTGGAGATCTATTTCCATTTTTTTCAAATGAATCTGCCTATCTAAAATTTCTACTGACACCATTTCCTCCCCCTGCCTAGTCTCTGGTTTACCTTCTGCCTTCATCGCTTTAACATTTTCATAAATATTCAGAAGCAACAAGCCCTTCCTAACAGACTCTGGATTTTCAATTTCAAAAAATTCTGCTACATACTCTAAATCAGGCTTATTCAAGTCTGCCAACCTTTCCTGCCACCCCTCTCCATTCAAGAGCTCAGGGATATTCAAATCAGTCATGGTGAATTAATTGCCCACAAATAAATATAAAAAATATACCAAAATACCAACAAATACACTGAACACCAATAACCACACAAATATCCTACCAAGGTCACAAAAAAAATTCTAAACACCAATCAACACATAAATATAGGAGAGAAGGTATTATTATGTTGCAAGCACCCCAAGAATCCACTCTATACACTCAAGTGACTACAGGATCCAAGAGATCCTGTCACTGTCGCCAAATATGTTATTTTCATTAGTAAAATAAATTTTTGAATATACTTACCCGATAATCATGTAGCTGTCAAATCCGTTGCCCGACAGAATTCTACGGAAGGGATACGCCAGCGATCGCTATACAAGAGGGGGGTGTACTCACCAGCGCCACCTGTGGCCAGGTACTGCAGTACTTCTTGTTGACACCACCTCAATTTTTCCTCGGTCCACTGGTTCTCTATGGGGAGGAAGGGTGGGTCAATTAAATCATGATTATCGGGTAAGTATATTCAAAAATTTATTTTACTAATGAAAATAACATTTTTCAATATTAATCTAACCCGATAATCATGTAGCTGATTCACACCCAGGGAGGTGGGTGAAAACCAGTGTACATGTATAACAAGAAGCTAAGTATCCCGTATTTCATATTATCAGTTATTCAAAATAACAATGAAATTATAAGTACCTGGTAAGGAAGTCGACTTGAACCATTACTCTGCCTTTAATAAGTTCGTCTTCCTTACTGAGCGCAGCGTTCCTCTTAGGAGGCTGAACAACCCTAAGGTGCTGAAGTATCAAGGGCTGCAACCCATACTAAAGGACCTCATCACAACCTTTAACCTCGGCGCTTCTCAAGAAAGAATTGACCACCCGCCAAATCAACAAGGATGTGGAAGGCTTCTTAGCCGACCGTACAACCCATAAAAAGTATTCAAGAGAAAGGTTAAAAGGTTATGGGATTATGGGAATGTAGTGGCTGAGCCCCTGCCTACTACTGCATTCGTTGCTACGAATGGTCCCAGGGTGTAGCAGTACTCGTAAAGAGACTGGACATCTTTGAGATAGAATGATGCGAACACTGACTTGCTTCTCCAATAGGTTGCATCCATAACACTCTGCAGAGAACGGTTCTGTTTGAAGGCCACTGAAGTAGCCACAGCTCTCACTTCATGTGTCCTTACCTTCAGCAAAGCAAGGTCTTCTTCCTTCAGATGAGAATGTGCTTCCCTAATCAGAAGCCTGAATAGTAAGAAACTGAGTTCTTAGACCTTGGAAAAGAAGGCTTCTTGATAGCACACCATAAGGCTTCTGATTGTCCTCGTAAAGGTTAAGACCTTTTTAGAACTATGTTCCTGCTGAAGGCGTGGATCTCACTTACTCTTTTAGCTGTTGTCAAGCACACGAGGAAAAGAGTTTTTAATGTGAGGTCCTAAAAAGAGGCTGATTGGAGAGGTTCAAATCTTGATGACATAAGGAACCTTAGGACCACGTCTAGATTCCAGCCTGGAGTGGACAACCGACGTTCCTTTGAGGTCTCAAAAGACCTAGGGAGGTCCTGTAGATCTTTGTTGGTGGAAAGATCCAAGCCTCTGTGGCGGAAAACCGCTGCCAACATACTTCTGTAACCCTTGATCGTAGGAGCTGAAAGGGATCTTACGTTCCTTAGATGTAACAGGAAGTCAGCAATCTGGGTTACAGTGGTACTGGTTGAGGAAACTGCATTGGCCTTGTACCAGCTTCGGAAGACTTCCCCTTGAGACTGATAGACTCTGAGAGTGGATGTTCTCCTTGCTCTGGCAATCGCTCTGGCTGCCTCCTTCGAAAAGCCCCTAGCTCTTGAGAGTCTTTCGAAAGTCTGAAGGCAGTCAGACGAAGAGTGTGGAGGTTTGGGTGTACCTTCTTTACGTGAGGTTGACGTAGAAGGTCCACTCTTAGAGGAAGAGTCCTGGGAATGTCGACCAGCCATTGCAGTACCTCTATGAACCATTCTCTCGCGGGCCAGAGCGGAGCCAACCAACGTCAGCCGTGTCCCTTTGCGAGAGGAGAACTTCTGAAGTACCCTGTTGACAATCTTGAACGGCGGGAATGCATACAGGTCGAGATGGGACCAATCCAGCAGAAAAGCATCCACGTGAACTGCTGCTGGGTTTGGAATCGGAGAACAATACAACGGGAGTCTCTAGGTTATCGAGGTAGCGAACAGATCTATGGTTGGCTGACCCCACAGGGCCCAAAGTCTGCTGCAAACATTCTTGTGAAGGGTCCACTCTGTGGGGATGACCTGACCCTTCCGGCTGAGGCGATCTGCCATGACATTCATATCGCCCTGAATGAACCTCGTTACCAGCGTGAGCTTTCGATCTTTTGACCAGATGAGGAGGTCCCTTGCGATCTAGAACAACTTCCACGAATGAGTCCCTCCCTGCTTGGAGATGTAAGCCAAGGCTGTGGTGTTGTCAGAGTCCACCTCCACCACCTTGTTAAGCTGGAGGGACTTGAAGTTTATCAAGGCCAGATGAACCGCCAACAACTCCTTGCAATTGATGTGAAGTGTCCTTTGCTCCTGATTCCATGTTCCCGAGCATTCCTGTCCGTCCAAAGTCGCACCCCAGCCCGTGTCTGATGCGTCCGAGAGGAGACGGCGGTCGGGTTTCTGAACAGCCAAAGGTAGACTTCCTTGAGAAGAAAGCTGTTCTTACACCACGCGAGAGTAGACCTCCTCTCTTCGGAAACAGGAACTGAGACCGTCTCTAGCGTCATGTCCTTTATCCAGTGAGCAGCTAGATGATACTGAAGGGGGCGGAGGTGGAGTCTCCCTAACACGATGAACAGGGCCAGTGATGAAAGTGTCCCTGTTAGACTCATCCACTACCTGACTGAGCATCGGTTCCTTCTCAGCATGCTCTGGATGCATTCTAGGGCTTGGAAGATCCTTGGGGCCGACGGAAAAGCCCGAAAAGCTCGACTCTGAAGATCCATACCCAGGTAGACAATGGTCTGGGATGGGACGAGCTGGGACTCCTCAAAATTGACCAGGAGGCCCAGTTCCTTGGTCAGATCCATAGTCCATCTGAGAATCTCCAGACAGCGACGACTTGTGGGAGCTCTTAAAAGCCAGTCGTCTGACGGAGCCGGACACAAGATCATGGTACTGCTGCACAGTCTGTGAACTGTCAACCATGGGGAAGCGAGGAAGTACAGTGACAACCCGAAGCTGTCTAGACTGTCTGGGTCGTACAGACAACTCCTTATCGGGTTGCTGAGGTTGCCGCACTGCGTCACAACAAGTCACTTCTGCTGGTTGTTGAACGTCTTCCCAGTGACACACTGACTCCGTAAACAAAAAATCCTCTAACAAGGACTAAGCTTGGACTGCATGTCTTGCAACACAGCTCAAGGTCTATGGGAGCAGGTGTGGTAACAGACGGGGTTAGCGACTGAAGTGGAACCATTACCTTCCCTGGAAGCATGTTATGCTTAAATAAAAGTCCATAGGAGGCTACGCAGCTAAAGGCTCCTCTCCAAATGACAGAGTCCTCAAGGGAATATCAGAAGGAGGGAGAATAGCACTTTCTCATCTACAGGAACCATATCCGAGAAAAGCTAAGTTCTCTCAGTGAGGGTTTCACTGGTGCAAAAGCAGCAGACTAGAAGGCAACGTTATGAAACTGCTTGACAGTCTAGTGAGTTGGCAACAACCAAAGATGTGTGACTGAGAAGCATGCGGTAAGGTATGCAGAGCATGCTGTATGCAGAGCATGCTGTATGTAGAGCATGCTGTAAGGTAAGCAGAGCATGTTGCATGGCGTGTGGCTTATGCTGCATGGGATGAGGCTCATGCTGCATGGGATGAGGCTCATGCTGCTTAAAAGAAATCTGAACCTGACACTAATCTAGCTGTCCGAGGATTTACCTGGTGAGACATCAGTCTCTTTACCAGAGAGTTTTACCAGATTTCCCCGGGCCACCACGTGACACAATTGGTAGTAATTCATTCAAATTACCTCTAATGAGTCAATATGGATAAATATCAACACAACATCGTGTTCAAATAGAAAAAAAAATTTCTACCTCATACTTGGGATCGAACACTAGCCCCTTCTAATGAAAGGCCAGGTCGAAACCAACCATGCCACGAGAGCCCATAGGATGTCGCATAGCATGAGGCTCCTGCCTCATATGAGGCTCCTGTGAGGTCCCTGCCTCAAGAGTTGCGTCTGCCTCAAGGGTTGAGGGGGTAGCTGCGCAGAGAGAGGCTCATGCTGCATAGACTGCGGTTCAAGTTGAATGGGAAGAGGCTCAAGCTGAGGAGAAAGGGGCAGATGCATGCGTTGAGGTGGCTGACTCATAGCATGAGGTTCCTACCTCAAGAGTTGCGCTTGCCTCAAGGGTTGAGGTGGCTGCGCAGAGAGAGGCTCTTGACTCACGAGTTGAGGTTCTTGAGGTGCTTGCCTCGAGAGTTGAGGTTCTCGCCTCGAGGAAAGTGGAGGTGGTTGCTGCGAGAGTTGAGGTGGCTGCCTCAAGGATGGTAGAGGTTGTCGTACCTCAAGAGGTTGCTGCCTCGAGGGTGGTTGTAATGCAAGATACTCCTGCCTCAAGGGTAGAGGAGGTTGTAAGGCATAAGGCTCCTGCCCCCATTGTTGAGGAGGTTGCTGCGTGGTAAGAGGCTCCTGCCTCAAGGAAAGTGGAGGTTGCTGCACAGCGCTGGTATCTGGCAACTCCCAACGCGGCAGCTCACGCATGGAGGTAGCTTGAGGAACCTCAACCTCATACGTCTGGCAGATTGTACTGCGCAGAGGAGGAGGAGCGTTCGCAGGAGGAGGTGTATTAACCTTCTCTGCCTGAAACTCCTGCATCAACACCGCAAGCTGAGACTGCATTGACTGCAGCATAGACCACTAGAGTTTAAGAAAGACAACAACAAACGGAGCTACTGTCCGTTGAGACTGAGGGTCTAAAACAGCTGGTGCGGCAACAGACGGAGCTACTGCCTGTTGCGATACCACCTTGCCTCTCTGGGAGGTGTGCAGTTGTCGTACTGCAGCAAGTCCGAACTGACCAGGTGCTAATGGCTACACCTAGGAGTTGGACTTGTGCGGAAGGGACCGACTTGCACTTAAAAGCTGCAAGATTTGGTCCATGGTTTCTGCGAGAAACTTCTTCCGCAGACGAGGAATAAAAGGGCTCTCTCGTCTTTGTTTGGGTGGGGTGATCACGTCGGCAACGTGTGTAGATACACCCGAAACCACGGAGGGAAAACGTCTGTTCGTCGATCAAGGCCTGCTGAACCCATAAGTCCTTCGACATTACTTCTCCCCTGGGCTTGGGAGCTTGTAAGAGGTCCCAGACTAGGCGAACAACTGGCACGAACAGACGAACCCTCGAACGCAACACTGTAACACTTTGCGCTATCACTTATCACTTTTGATTTTCTGTTTGCACTTATTTCACTGAACTCGAAACTTGAAGTGGTTTGTACCTGAAACACGCAATTCTATCCTTCCTTAAAAGTTAGTAATTGCGAAAACAGAATTACAATGTAACAGAAAAATCTAATGAAAGATAAATAATTCAGTGGCTGGAAAGAGACTAAACACTAGATCAAATAAACTACGTTTAAAATCTCTCACCGCATAAAGCTTGAGAACAAGAATAAAACTCTAGAAACGTTTACCTTCTTCCCCTAAAGAGACTAGGGAGAAGAGCAAAAACGATAACAACGTTACTCGCTTGAACGAAACGTTTATCCTCCTCTCTCTCCCTCCGTCTCTATCTCTCTCTCTCTCTCTCTCTTGACTTAGAACCTGAGAGAAGAGCCCAATCATATATATCGTTAAAACATATTATTGTTAAAGGAAAAAAACTGAAAGATTTCCCAAATAAAAAGTTCCTTTATTAGAATTAAAACCATTAAGCTAAGAAAGAATGAACAAAACGCTAGAAACGGTTTACTCTTACTGCAACGTGACACCGTGAAAATTCTCTCTCTATCGTAACGATAGAGCGCAAGTTGAACGTTCTGAACGTCAACAACTGCAGAGACAAAACAAAACGTTAGTTCAACTTTGAAAACAGTACGAGACTATCAAAGAAATTCTTTCAAAAACATTAAAATAGCATAATATGTTAACAGGTAAAACCGAAATGACGGGCTCAATGTTAATTAACTTCGGTACCAAGAAAAGACCGCCTACTATTAGGAAAGGTCGAATATAAACAAATATAAGAATTAATTTTAATGAGTTTATAATAAAAGGAAGTTAATCGAAGAGGCCTATAAAAGGCGGAGAGATATAAAATAAATCTATAACTTTTGTTAAGCAAAATTAAGAAAGAGAGTCTATACTCTCTTAGACACCAACACTTCCGTCTAAGGGAAGGGTCGGCCATTTAAAAGTGAAAGAGAGTTCATACTCTCTTCGTCACCATAATTAATCAAATTAATTCCAAAAGCTAGCTAAGCTAATGATAAAACTTCCTGAATAGCGAAAGCTAAACTCTAGAGCAAATACATCACCAAATCGTGAGCAAAAACTC
>NC_090725.1:29165650-29170650 GCF_036898095.1 Palaemon carinicauda | reverse complement strand
GAAAACTTTGGATCAACTATTTCCTTTATTTTTTATTTTAAGATCTGGATATTCATGGAAGGTTCGATCGTTCAGAAAGTTTTTTTTGTGTATGAAACATTATATCTTTCATAACTCAGTCCATCCTTTGTATTCAGATCTTCCCAAAGTGTACATTCCTCTATGTAGTAATTGGTATGCAGCCAAGTCTTAGTCTTACCTTTTCTAGACTACTCGGTGTTCAAAAAGTTATAGCTACGGTGTGAGCAGATTGTAAAAGAACCTTCATAGTCCGTTGGATAAATCGATGGGACTTCAATAGTCCATAGCGTTTGCAAATAATTTACTATTGAACATGTGAACACATCTCGTTTACTGAATTCTCTATGATTGATGTAGTAATTGGTAGTTAATGATGTCTTAGTGGTTTCCGTTTATAACTTTTCTTACATTTTCTTATTATCATTTTTCTATCCCCTCTCTATACTATGTTTTTTTACTGTAGGGCACAACTACTTTTTCAAGAACTCTACATTTCTAATACTGCAAGTCTTCGTTTTACTCAAATATTTATTATTATTATTATTATTATTATTATTATTATTATTATTATTATTATTATTATTATTATTATTATTATTATTATTATAAGCAAAGCTACAACATTAGTTAAATGATCAGGATACCATAAGCCCAAGGGTTCCAACTAAGAAAAGTAATGAAAAATTAGAATACAATATTTCATGAACAGTAACATCCCTAAATGAGATATCAAAAGGTACGGAAACTTCAACAACAAAAGAGGAGGAAGAAAAAATATAAAGACTAGAGTGCCCGAGTGTAATGTCATACAAAATAGCTCTAACCCAAGGACATGGAAGACCATAGTACAGTGGCAGGTTTGACGTAAAGAATTTTAAGATTTAAATATTTTTGCAATGTAATCTTTTCATGGTATGTATTTGTGTTGTCAAGTAATCCAAAAAATCCCTTGAAGACAAGGGTGCGTTTGTCGGCTACATCATTTTTAAGAACAAATCACCATTGCACAGCTTTTGGAGACATATTTTCTTCGCTTTCAATAGCATCAAGTTACTTTGTCCTCGTCGCTGCAACAATTAATTAACTTCAATATATATATATATATATATATATATACATATATATATATATATATATATATATTTATATATATATATATATGTATATATATATATTTATATATACAAATATATATATATATATATATATATACACACACACACACACACACATATATATATATATATATATGTATATATATATATATATATATATACATATATATATACATATATATAAAGAGAGAGAGAGAGAGAGAGAGAGAGAGAGAGAGAGAGAGAGAGAGGGAGAGAGAGAGAGAGAGAGAAAACGGTTTCATCCCAGAGGGATGAAAATTACATCATCATGTCGGTTTACTTTTTGCCGCAACACTGAACATCTCTCTCTCTCTCTCTCTCTCTCTCTCTCTCTCTCTCTCTCTCTCTCTCTCAAACGTAATGCACCATTACAGTCATAAAGTATCTAGATTGAAGTTAATTTACGTTATGTGCTTAAAATGGTCTTTGAAATTCATGATATTACTCAATATCGTAAGACTATTAATATGAAGATATCCTATATCTAACATAGCAGAGAGAGAGAGAGAGAGAGAGAGAGAGAGAGAGAGAGAGAGAGAGAGAGAGAGAATGCCTCAGTATTACGTGTGGAATATGAATGAGGACTAGTCACAGAATACGCCTTGTATCTTCATGTGAGGAATTCGTTCTTCAGCATACATAAGTTATCATACTGTATATTTTCCAAAATGTCATGAAGGATATTGCCTATTCCATTTCGAAGGAGATATCTCCAATAGTCGAGAGATGTGTGATCTTCTGGAGAAAGGATTTCTGTGATATCTTCATATCTTGACAATGGTGGTGAGTCACAAAGATTTTCCTATAGTTCAAGGCCAATTAATTCTTTTCTAACACCTTGTCAATATTTTTTTTTTGGTAAGTTTCCCTAAAATAACAAAATCCATAAGGAAAAAAAAGTACTCTGAATATTAATCGACAATATGTGGAGCTAACTCTCATTTGAAAGAGGGAAATCTCGTATATTGATAATAAAAGAATTAAAACAAAACTTATAATTATATAATTAATTAATCATCGAATGTAATAACAAGAGCATCAACAGAAAACTAAATAAGGCCAATATAAGCACATCGCTATAATCCTTTTTTTTTAATGAGAAAAAAAGAAAATTACAAGATAAAAAAAAAAAAACAATTTCATTGATCTAAAGAAAAAAGTAAATTTAATGTAAAATGTCATTGCACAATTCTTTTCGAGAGCTGGTGATGCTAAGAATAGATGTTGCGAAGAAAATAAACTATAGAAACAAAAAAGTATTCATAAAAATATCATGAATTAGAATAATGTTATTTTGCTATAATCGAGAAAGTCAGTAGTAGAAAATTAGAATTTCTGTTTAATTCTAGATTCTTTAGTGGTTATGAAATATATATTTCTCGTCAAAATAAGAGATTCGAATTAAAAAAAATACACAGAATATACTTGAAAACGGTATCTATAATTCAATACCATGAAATCTTATCAGCAAAATATATTTCAAACAAACAGCTGCCCTCTTCCAATCTTTCTAAATAATAAATTTATGGATATATATGTCGAAATATTTTCTGTTTTTAATCCACTTCAACAATTCTCATACTCAGAATCATATGTATACTCGTTCCATTCTAGCAACAATTTGCATCCATTCCAAAATATTTAAATCTTCATAATCTTTATCAGCATATGAAGTTCCTCTCTCTCTCTCTCTCTCTCTCTCTCTCTCTCTCTCTCTCTCTCTCTCTCTCATAAACTAAGAAAATAAATAATAAATAAAGAAAATAAAATAGAATAATAACAATGAAATTTAGCTTATCCAAACAAACCTAGTATAACATTACTAGTTTTCCCTCTTACCAAAAAGTAAAACTCTGTAATCACCGTAGTAAATAAAGCAATTAAAGGAGACAAAGGAATCCATTCAGGATAATCTAAGGATTTGTTCTTCAAAGTAAACGAGCAACAAAAGGTGCGACAGGGGATATTTTCATTATTGCACAGATAGAGTAATTCATAGCAAAAACAGAAATTGTCTTAACACCAAAGGCGACAACATGTATCTGTCTGGGGACAGAATTCCTAGCTCTTCTGAATTTGATAAAGTTGAGCTCTGGAAACACTCGAGGCACCCTATAAGAGGTGTGTTAAGATCCACTTTTGGATTTATTCATTCCTTAAAGGAGAAGTTGAAGCTACATATGATGAAACGAATAATATTATGGTTAATTTTTTTTTTTTAATGAAATTATGTAACAAAATATAGCTTATTAGTTCACTATACTTGACTTCTGAAAACTTTCCTTAAAGAAATACATTGACAAATATTATAAGGTATGCAAGATATCCATGGTAACAGGAATCTACATTTTTTACTATGAAATCTCTCTCTCTCTCTCTCTCTCTCTCTCTCTCTCTCTCTCTCTCTCATTCTACGAATATATCAATACAAACACAAAATATACTAAGAAACGGTAGCTACGCGTTATTACCCAGAAGTGTTATCAGTAAAACATATTTCCAACAAACAGCTGCCCTCTTTCAAACTTTAAAAATAATAAAATTCTGGTGCTATCTATATACGATTTCCTCGTGTGTAATCCACTTCAACCATTCTCAAACTTCGAATCACAATTTATCCTTTCTTAATTCCAGGAACAATTTGCTTTTTATCCATAACATTTAAAACTTCATAATCTTTATCAGCATACCAAGTTCTATATTTATTTCCTATCAATTTGTTTTAACCTCTTCACCTAGAGCAAGATTAGCTCTCTCTCTCTCTCTCTCTCTCTCTCTCTCTCCTCTCTCTCTCTCTCTCTCTCTCTCTAAAAAAAGGTAAACAATAATAAGTGAATAAATAAATAAATAAAAATAGTAAAATAGAATAAATTTAAATAAAACAATTATACTTATTATAGAATGTGCACGATATATAATTACTAGAGTTCATTCTGAACAAGAAGTAAAACCCAGTAATCATCATTATCAATAAAGCAGTTAAAGGAGACCAAGGAATCCTTTCAGGATAATCTATGGAATTATTCACCAAAGGAAACGAACAGAAAGATATGTGACAGGAGATATTTTCATTATAACAGAGATAGACTGAAAGTAGGCCCGTTATTTATTAGAAAAAAAAAGAAAAAAAAAAAAGAAAAAAAACTGTTAATAAGATAGGCGATAACAAGTATCTCTTGGGGAACGGGATTCCTAGCTCTTTTGGGTTCGTTGAAGCTGAGCTTTGGAAACACTCGAGGCAACCTAAACGAGGTGTGTTAAAATCCACATTAGGGTTAATTCATCGTTTAAAGAATTTGGAGCTACATATGATGAAACGACTGATATTAAATTTAATGAAGCAAAAAGAAATTTATGGATACTACGTGAACTAAAGTTTTAAGAAATTATGTTAGAAAATGTAGCTTATTTTAGCTCTTTGTGCCTTTTTGCTGAAAACTTTGTCCTAAGAAACTTCTGTCCTAACGAGGGCGAAATAAATGGAAAAATAGTATAAGCTTTGCAAAATGACTGGTAACAGGAATCTACATTTCTTACAATGAAAAGCCTCCCCCCCCCTCTCTCTCTCTCTCTCTCTCTCTCTCTCTCTCTCTCTCTCTCTCTCTCTACGAATATATCAATACAAACAAAATTTACTCAGACACGGTAGCTACAAGTTATTACTGTGAAATCTTATTAGTAGAACATATTTCCAACAAACATCTGCCCTCTTTCAATCTTTCTAAATAATAGAATTGTAGTAACAATTTGCCTTTATTCCATAGTATTTAAATCTTCCTAATGTTTAGCAAAATAATAAGTAACATTACTTTCCTAATATTTTTCTTTAACTCAGTTCATTTA
>NC_090725.1:29148150-29150650 GCF_036898095.1 Palaemon carinicauda | reverse complement strand
GATTTAAAATCATATTGACAACAGTTTTAGAACTAAGGTGAGTTGAATGAATCCATGTGAGATGAGATTGAAAAAGTTAACCACAGCAACAACCTCCTAAATAATAAATAAGACCACAGAATGCATTTAAGGCCTGTGTTTTTATTTGTTTATTTATTTTTTTAATATTTGATGCCCGTAGTAAAGTGTTATCTTCGTTTAAGAAGAACGCACAAGACTTGTTTCTTACTACTTCCTTCGGTAACGAGAAGTAAAACACTAAGCCTAACAGTATACTTGCTTACAAACCCAAGTTCTATATTAGGCTAGAAAAAGAAATTGTTTCTTGCCTATCTCTCTATCTGACAAATCTTGCCAGATAAATACACTGAAGGTAGATGTACAAGGAAAACGATAAATTTACCTTCGGTTCTTCCTTAGAAATATAGTATTGCAGTTTTTAGAAATGATATTATGGGAAGGTATATGCATGTTTGTAAAACCCTGAAATCCACATTCATTATATTGTAAATACAATTTTCCACGTCAAGAAGAAATGGGTAATCCAGGAACTCTGCCACATGCGAAATAATTTTTACTTAAACACGAGTTCTGCTAAAGCAATTAACTTCCCCTCATTTGTTAGATTAAGTATGTAATTTAAGACATTTTCTTTTACATAAAATTTACTATGTCAAATATCTGCTTTAATTTCATTTGCGAATGGCAGAACAGAATTCTACCATGTTCAAAAACTATTCTATTGCTCCACTTTGAAAGCAACTCCTGTTAAACTTGCTGTTGAAGGGAGCACTATAGTTTTAAAAGTGCGTTAAGATTAGTCCCTTTTGACTCGCTATTTCAATAACTTTCGTTCAGTCTTTTAATGATTCACAAAGGATGATATATTTAGCCTATACATTTTTCGGACTATCTTGTTAACAATTATATATCTCTAAACTCAAGATACTGTATCATCAAGTGCTGATATCCCTTCACATACCAAGCTTACAAACAAGGCTACGGAATCTTTCATGCTCATTTTATTGAACATTTTTATACATCCCAACAATCTATATATGCATTCCTTGACACTGTAGCGAAGCTCTTGTAACAACTACATAAAGATAAAAAGTATCAGCAAATTTGCAATAATGAGGTAACCTAAATAAAACAGTAACGAGTATGCTATATCCCAAATGAAGAGTTTGTGAAACTAATTTAGGGCAAATATAAAGGTGTAGTAATCCTGGTGGATTATTAATATCTTATTATATAAACAGATTTTATGGACGCATTTATTTTCTTTTTACATGACAAATACAAGTTTTCTTCAAAAAGGGCTGCAAGGACAAGCTTTTATTGAGGTGCAAGAAGAATCAAACATATAAACAATGAAGTCATTTGGCTAACGGAAGAGGTGAGTGGTCGTTAATGAGCGTATGAACAATCGGACTTTGAGGTCATTGATGAAAAACACATTTGACCTAATATTCTGGTGAACTTTTGATAATAATATATCAGATACGTTTACCCACGCTTTTGATACGCTAATTCGCACTTCGTAAAGCACCGAAAATAAGGGTTATTATAGCTTCCGACTAAGCTCAGAGATTAAGATCCTTTTGTTAGGTACTCTACTGAAAAGGTATAACCACAGTCTACTACAAATACCTATATCTACTAAAAAGGACAAATGCCCAGCATTTATCAAGATGTGCATATCTGATAGGACATTATAGACTATCTAAGATTATTCAACTGATGAATAAGAAAAGAAGGTTTATTTAACTACCAAATCACAAAAACTAAAAGGCTGGTAATGAATACAAAACTAGGACCTAGTTTTTAGGATAAATTGAAGAGGATAATTAGCTCTATTAATAAAAAAGAACAATCCTTATATGCACTAATAGTTACTATTAGAAAATATGTATGAATATCTAAGATTATCTTGAAACATATTACTTAAGTGGCTATAGAAAATAGAGAAAGAGATTTAAACACCCACAGCATTACTTATTTTAGAATTCAAATTCATTTTGAGGAAGATGGTTAGCCTTAATATCACGCAGGTAGTATTGCTCATTACTACCATCATGCATTGGAATGAGAATTTTTCACCACTGGATAGACTTCCAAGAAAGATACATATTGTACAGAAGATGAAAATATTCTTTTCAAGATGAAAAGTACACAATGTCATGGGCATGGTTAACAAGGATGTTATGATCTCTGACTCTTACCACTGATAAAATTTCTGCCTTCTTTTCAATAAATGAAGACAAGAATTCAAAGTACCAAGATTTGTTTTTTTCTTGATTTTAGAAGGCCTTCAACAACCAGAGGAAGAACTCTTCTTGCTCAAATAATCGCAAAATTACATCCCCTGAGTAGCAGTAGTTAATAGAAGATCCTTTCTTGAGAATATATATTAGAGATTTACCTAAAAAAAATAGGGAGTAGCATTACATATTCCACGAATAACATATATTTTAATTTAATCAAGACTGTTTGACAT
>NC_090725.1:29120650-29123150 GCF_036898095.1 Palaemon carinicauda | reverse complement strand
TAGAATTTGCTTAATGAGCCTATCCAATGATATTTGAGTGAATACTTTTCATACCATGAAATTGAATTGCTTAAGATAATTAAAATTAACAAGAAAAAAAATACACACTTGTCCATACAATCTCACTTTTAAAATACAGTAGATATTCAGAAATTTCTCTTCACGTGTTTCTACGGTTGCCCCCCCCCCCCCCCCCTCTTCCCATATCCTTTTAAGTTGGAAAAAAACATTTTTTTATTATTTACAAGGAGACCCACGGTTGCGTAATTTTCTTTTATATATTTGATATATGTTTCGCAGACGCTTGCGACCTCTATAAACATATTACGTATTAAAAAGATTACTCTAACGCATTTTGCATTGAAAATTTTAACTCAACTGTTAGAGAAATATGAAAAAAATTATACCAGGAAAACAACGAAGAAATGTGACTTCTACTTATTATGACTAAATTTCCTCTGACCAATTCTTTGAGAAACATCAAATTGGTCACGTATTATCCCAAAGGTCAGACAAACTGCTATGTTTGTGTTAAAACAACCAAAGCACCCAAAAGGCTTGTATATCAGTCATGACTTATTGCCCCAGCTGGGATCTTGCCTTATGGCTCTCATGTTTCATGTTGTAATATTCTTTCACCCATTTGATGATATCTGTGTTAGTGTTAGAGAGAGAGAGAGAGAGAGAGAGAGAGAGAGAGAGAGAGAGAGAGAGAGAGAGAGAGAGAGAGAGAGAGAGAGACAGTAATATTTACAGAAAATTATAATGATATATTTCACGCTTTACCGTAATTCTGATAGCATCATATGGAATCGGATGTTATTTGTTTGAAAAGAGAGAGAGAGAGAGAGAGAGAGAGAGAGAGAGAGGAGAGAGAGAGAGAAGGAGAGAGAGAGAGAGAGAGGAGAGAGAGAGAGAGGAGAGAGAGAGAGAGCGTGTTTTGCTTTGAAAAAAGAATCCCCATTTTATTCATATCAAGATTGTTTATTTAGTAAATACGATGTGTATTGTAAATATGTCTATCAAAATTACGTAATATGTTTATTTTATCGAACGACTGATGTTTGTACTGTATATTTGGAAATTGTAGTTTATCTTATCTTTTATCACTCGATTGATAGATAAAGACAGACGCGCAGGCATATAAGGACACCAATTAAATAAAAGGGGAAAAGAATACACAAATGTAATGAGTTATAGGTAAATTTAATGTTCCTTTCATTATTCCTTTAGTTTTTACATATATGATTATCCTAACTGGAAATTCAGTGCTTGGATATTAAAAAAAATCATATGTAAAAAAAAAAAGATATTAGGAAGGGTTTTCATTAAAGTGAGTGCAGCATCGGCTTTAAAGAAACACGTTTCTTATACAAATGGAGAATACCTGAAATTACAGTATTATTCTGCATCCTCTCTATTATATAAAAAATAAATTCATGTTTGATCAACTAGTTCTTTTTGTTGGCGTCTTCGAAACATGACAGTATTTAGGGGATTTTAATATGTACACACGTAAGTTTTATAAATATTATCTAATTTGAAGTAATGATAATTCATCATTAATAAACAAAACTAAAGTTGCTAATATCGTCTCCCCTTAATATAGTAAAATTACCAATTCTCAGATAGTTTAAAAAGAAAAACTAGTTTTGCTAACTTTTGATAAAAAAAAACAGACACCTTAGGAACCATTAAATAAGTTGTCTTTATTAAAATGAAATACCGTGGTGTGTGTTCATTATAAAAAATCAAGGTCATAAACCAGAATTTAACTTTACGACAGAGGAGTCATATTTTTTTTTTTTTTTATTTTCAGGAAAACAGGAATGAAGAAGATTGGGTTTCTCTTAGATCTGCTTACCGTCAAATACATCAGCTTAATGGGTTGTCTTTTTAGACTTTCAGTAAGTGAACTAGACATCTCGTTGAAGATAAGGAGGGAATTGCCGAGTATACGATGAGGAGTAGAGATTTAGGGTATCCATTATTTATGTTCCAGGGTTGTATAAGAGAGGGTTTATTTTATGTTCCAGGATTTTACCAGGTCATTTTTTTTCTGTTGATGAATAAATTCCCTGAGGAACAGTTCTTAGCCATGATTAATTACTCAAAATTAAAATATTTTTCTATAATTTTTCCAACATGATAATACTTCTGTTTATTCAAATATCCATTTCTACAATATGTATATATATATATATGTATATATATATATATATATATATATATATATATATATATATATATATATATATATATATATGCATATATATATATATATATATATATATATATATATATTTATATATATATATATATATATATATATATATATATATATATATATATATATATATATATATATATATATATTTATAGTTATATATATATATATACATATATATATATATATATATATTATATATATATATAATGTATATATATATATATATATATATATATATATATATATATATATATATATATATATATATAT
>NC_090725.1:29098150-29115650 GCF_036898095.1 Palaemon carinicauda | reverse complement strand
AGGTTTATATCCGCATATGAAGAAACTAATAAAACCGCCCTCGTCCCTTTATGGGACGGAGTCCTCCCAATAGGGGATTACATAAACCAATGCAACATAGCTTGCATAATAGAACAATTCTATTAGAATTATCCCGGATAAGGTACATAGAATAAATGCTCAATTATACCAATAAATTGACACAGGTGAAAGAGACGGAAGGTTCTCAAGAACAAGTTTATTGACAGACAATAAATAGACAGGTTAACAGCAATTACATATATATATATATATATATATATATATATATATATATATATATATATATATATATATATATATATATATATATATATATAAAAAGAGGATAACCCAAAACTTTAAGCATAAGTATGATAGTAAACAGAACTTGTTTACCTGAAAGAAAAAACATTAAATGCCACTTTTTTAAGAGACCGAGGTATCAAGTCATAAAAGTCTGTATTACAAATCAATCACATTAGCGTTAAAAAACGCTCGGCACACATGTCTGTACTTATGCTAGGTTCACCTTTGGAAAAGGAACAGTCTATGTGGGCACTCGGTGCCCTCATTTAGTTTGTAGTACAGTATGTACCTACACACTCACCCTGGACTTAATCGTCCCAATTAAGACCACTGTTCCTCGCAGAGTTAAACAGTAGGGTTAACTACGCGACCCACTGCTACCAAAGATCTCTTTAGTTCCTCTACTTGCTTCACATAGTGGCGAAAGAACACTCTGGAAGACTTCCAGCCCGTGTATGAACGGAGATGTTCAAAATCCATACAATTAAAGAAATTTAGGGATGAGGCAACTTTCCTCGGATCGTGACCTGCGGGTGTACTGTCAGGATCCGCTCTGCGAATAAAATATGTGATTTTCGCTCTGAGTTGATTCAGAGATAAATTTGAGTCTGATTTTTCTCCCCTGAATAGTTGACCACCCTTGAAGTCTGAAGTTCTACGAAGATAGACCTTTAGGCATTCTACTGGACATAGAGATGAATCTTCTTTCAGAGGGCAGATTCTCCAGGGACCCCACCTGTTGGTGGGTAACCCATTCTTGGCGAGAAACGTAGGATCCGGAAACAGGTTCAGTTCCCCCCCATCCAGGAACTGAACACGACCTGCCTCTCTCGAGAGGGCTACGATCTCACTAACCCTGGCCCCGGACGCGAGTGCAAATAGGAAAATAACTTTCTGTGTCAAATCCTTTAACGCACATTCTTCATTGCTCAACAGGGAGGCGAAATGAAGAACTTTGTCTAAACATCATGAGATGGGCTTTGGAGGTGCTGAAGGTCTGAGCCTAGCACAGGCTTTCGGAACTTTATTAAAGATCTCGTTACCTAGGTCGATCTGGAAGGCAAATAAAATGGGTCTCATCAAAGCAGATTTACACACTGAAATCGTGTTAGCTGCCAACCCTTGACCATGGAGGTGGATGAAGAAAGATAAGCAGAAGTCTGTTTAGATCTCCTGCGGATTCTTTGCCTTTACAAAGGCCACCCATTTTCTCCAAGATAACTCATATTGCCTTCTAGTCGATTTGCACTTATATTCCTCTAGGAAGTCTATGCTGGCTTTCGAAATCCCGAAACGCTTTCTCACCGCAAGGGCGAGAAAATCATGAGCTGCAGGGTCCAGGTTTTCTGTAATGAAGCGCAGACAGTCGACTTCTGGACTCGCTGGGTCAGAACTGGATGTGGTAGCGGCACAAACTTCAGCTGTAGTTCCAACGCCAAGGGGAACCACATGCTGTTCGGCCACTTGTGGGCCACTATTGCCGCTACCCCCTTGAAGGATCTCAGTTTGTTGAGGACCCTCAACAGAAGGTTGTAAGGGGGGAACAGATAAATCCTGGACCATCTGTTCCAGTCGAGGGACATCGCGTCCACTGCTTCCGCTAAGGGGTCCTCGTACGGGGACACGTACAGGGGCAACTTCTTGTTGTCTTTCGTCGCAAAGAGGTCTATCTGCAGTTCTGGGACTTGATTCAGAATGAAGGAGAATGATCCTGCGTCTAAGGACCATTCCGACTCTATCGGTGTGAACCTGGATAGAGCGTCCGCTGTCACGTTGCGGACTCCTTGAAGGTGAACTGCCGACAGGTACCACTTCTTCTTTTCCGCCAATCGGAAAATGGCTAACATCACATGGTTGAGAGGTAGTGACCTCGACCCTTGTCGATTCAAGCATCTCACAACCACCTCGCTGTCCATCACCAATCTTATGTGGATTGAGTGACGCGGGGAGACTTTCTTTAAGGTAAGGAGCACTGCCATAGCTTCTAGAAAGTTTATGTGAAAGGTCCTGAATAGCTTGGACCAAGTCCCCTGGACTTTTTTCCGATGAGAGTGACCTCCCCATCCCTCCTTTGAGGCGTCTGAGTGAATCGTCATCGACGGGGGAGGTGGCTGAAGAAGAACAGACTTCTTTAGATGTCTGGCTTGGTATCAAGGCCTGAGAAGAGTACGTAGCCGAGGCGGCACTGGTCTTCTCAGATCTCTTCGCGCGTTTGATGCATACCTTCTCCAAACTCCGGTTGCATCCTTTAGCTGTGCTCTTAGCACTGGGTCTGTCACCGAAGCAAACTGGAGAGAGCCTAGTACCCTCTCCTGTTCGCGTCTTGATATCCTTTCGGAATCTAGAAGTCTCTTGACAGAGCCCGCTATCTCCTTCCTTTTCTTCGTCGGGATGGAGAAACAGTGTGACAAAAGGTCCCAGTGGATTCCCAGCCACTGGAACTTTTGGGATGGAGAAAGTCGAGACTTTTTTCTGTTGATCTTGGAGCCTAGATACTCTAGGAACTAGATCACCTGACTGGAAGCTTGCAAGCATTCGGTCTCGGATGCTGCCCACACCAGCCAGTCGTCCAGGTAGGCTACTACCTGAATTCCCTTTAGGCGTAATTGTTTGAGAGCTGCGCTCGCAAGCTTCGTGAAAATCCTCGGGGCTATGTTTAGCCCGAATGGCATGGCTCTGAAGGCGTATAGTCTCCGTTGTAGCCTGAACCCTAGGTAGGGGGAGAGTCGACGGCTGATTGGGATGTGCCAATAGGCGTCTGACAAGTCTATAGAGACTGAGTATGTCCTCTTGGGCAGTAAGTTCCTTATGTGTTGCAGTGTTAGCATTTTGAATTTGCAATTCACTATGAACTTGTTGAGTGGCGACAAGTCCAGAATGACTCTGAGCTTTTCCGAGTCTTTCTTGGGAACACAAAACAGCCTCCCTTGGAATTTGATGGACTTCACCTTTCGGATCACCTTTTTCTCCAACAGTTCTTGAACGTACTCCTCCAGAACGGGGGTGGAGTGTTGGAAAAACCGAAGGCACGGGGGTGGAGTGCTGTACCAGCTCCAGCCCAGTCCATTCTTGAGTAGGCTTTGGGCCCAGGGATCGAAGGTCCAACGGTCCCAAAATTTCATCAGTCTCCCTCCTACCGGTATCATTTCACTTGGACTGCCGTCCTGAGGTCTTGCCTCCCTGACCACGACCACCTCTGAATCCCCTTCCCCTTGAGGGGTGCCTAGACGAGCCTCTGGCTGCTCCTCTAGGCTTTGCTCGAAAGGAAGAAGACTGTCCTTCGAACGTTGGGGTGAATGCCGTGGACTGACCTGGCACAGCCTGGGGTACCCACTGGAAAGTGGTCGGGGTTTGCGCCACCATCTGGGGCACTGGAGGCAATGGCAATTGCAGTAGCTGTTGCTGTCTAGAGGGCTTGGCTGGCCGAGACGGTAGCCTAGTCCTCATATTCTTCCTCTTTGGTTGAGGACCCTCATCCGGGGAAGACTTTCTTTTGATAGCCAGGCCCCACTTCTGGAGAAGGTTTCTATTCTCCACGGCGGCCTTATCAACAACTTCTTTGACCACATCGGCAGGGAAAAGGTCTTTTCCCCAAATGTTGGAGGAGATTAACTTCCTTGGCTCGTGCCTCACCGTAGCCCCGGTGAACACGAACTCCCTACAAGCTCTCCTTGCCTTGACGAAGCTATAAAGGTCCTTCGTCACTGTGGCTAGGTGAGTCTTAGCCACCACCATGAACATTTCATGGACCTTGGGGTCACTTGCCATTGTCTCAAGAGTAGTCTGGTGAGACATTCAGGAAGCCAGTCTTTCTTTTATCTCGAACTCTCTTCGTAAAAGAGAGTCGGACAGCTTGGGGAGGTCCTCGCCGAATTGCCGTCCGGCAATATCAGCCTCCAACTTTCCCACTGAGAACGTCAGATGGACATCCTTCCAGTCTTTGTGGTCCATAGGCAGGGCCAGCGACAAGGGTTTACACTCCTCCAGGGAGGGGCAAGGCTTGCCGGCCTCGACTGCCTTTAGGACAGCCGCAAACCCTTTCTGTAAAAAGGGGAAGGCTCTAGCAGGAGAGGACACAAAGGAAGGGAGCTTCTTGCTCAATGCAGCTACCTTCGAGATTAGAGAAGCCCCTCTCCTTCATCGAGGATGAAAGTAGGGCTTGAGCCTTAGCGTGGTCCATGATTATGACCTCCTTCGGCTCAGTCTCCTCCCTTGAAGCTGGTTCTTTTCTCAGCCGGACATAGCAGTCCGGATATGATGCCTTGCTGGGCCAGAATTCCACCTCCTCTAGTGGAACTGAACCCAGCTTATCCGAGATGACGATCTTTCCAGTCGTCATCGGCATGTGCTCAGCATACCTCCATGGGTTAGCATCTGAGCATAAGGGAAGGTCTTTCACATTGAGCCTTTTCCGGGGCCCATGTGATTCTGCCAGGGACTGCATCCGCAGTTCCATAGCAGCCGCCTTCTCCTGATTCTCCTTCTGCATTTGCTGGATCATTCCAACAATCGAAGAGAGGGCCTGTCCCAGTTCTACTGGGAGACCGGCTGATGTTGAGGGAATAGGCTCCGGAATCTGAACCGGAGTAGCCGACACCTCGTCGACCTCATCCTCTACGACGTCCGGGGTTTGAACTTCATCCTGACCTTCTGCCAGGAGGTCTTGTTCCAAACGCTTGTCCACGTCAGACATCCTGTCATCTAACTGGATGTCTTGCATCGCGACCGCGACTTCAACGTCCACCTGGACCTGATCTTGGGGGATCTCCTCTTGAGGCTGGGGAATCACTGCATCAGCTGATGCCTTGGGAAAAAGATACGCCCTCATCTTCTCACTTGGAAGATAAGGGCCAGAGGTGTTCTTTTGGAAGCCCCTTACCCAGGTACGAAGCTTCTCCCTTGCTATATCCCTTGATTCTGCCGTCCTAGGGGAATCAAAAGCCTCAGTAATCAGGTTAGTGCATACTGTACATACCTGAGGGTCCCAATACTGGAGATCATCCTTGGAGACAGCACATGCTGCGTGTCTCCTACAACACTCATGTCCGCAGAGGTACTTGCTGCGGACGTTGCAGAAAACATTTCCGCACTTCGGAGGGTCCTCCTGTAAAGAGAAGAAATTTCCATGAGTATCAAGTGAACTATGTATCACTGGATATGCATAGTATAGCATAACAATTCATAAAGGAAAGACACACACTTGTGTTTCCCTCACAACCCATTGTTGCAGCCTTCCAGATAATAAAATCAAATGGTTAATCTCTTCTAGAGTAACCAATGCAAGGTTTCCAGAGGAAACAGGTGGAGCTCACACCTAAGCAATGATTTTAAAATCCTGGATAATAGACAGGAAAGAACTCACTTTCCTATCTGTAGGGCAACAGCAAAGGGATGTGCAAGAAAACACAATAGTGTTAGAACACACAGTGCTGTACCAAAACCCTTACCATAGTTTTCTTCTTACTGTATATGTTATACTGAAGAATACTAGTACAGTATAGGGGGATACGTGCCGGCCGGCACTTGCCGGCCGGCACTTGCCGGCCGGCACACACCATAACTAGCTTTAAAGTATACTACTTAACAGCTATAAGGCGGCAGCACTCTGGTTCAAATGCATGTGCCGGCCGGCAGCAACTGCCGGCCGGCAACAGCCAATGTCGGCCGGCAATGGCTGCCGGCCGTCAACTACACAAGGTAGTACCCAGCTGCCGGCCACACTCTTGGTGACCGGCAGACAAGGGCTAACATAAGCCGGCCGGCAAAGGTACAAGACCGATGCCAGCCGGCAGCAAAAGAACCAGAGGTCTACACCTGCCCGGCTGCCGACCTCATAGGCCGGCAGCCGGGCCAGGTACAGCACTAGAAGAAAAATAGAATGGATGCCGGGATAAGAGTGTACACAACCTCTAAGCCCGGCAATCCGAAAGAGTGCATATAAGGAAGGGGAGAATCTAATTCAGGCTTCCTGACCAATGCCGTCTGGCTCTACAGGCAGGCATGGATGAGGGACCAAGAGAGGTCCGGGCAGCACTCAAAAATATAAGACCGCCGGCAAGGGGCTGAGTCAATTCCACATCCTAACCTATACTAGGTCCAGATGTAGAACGACGTACAGTACAGTAATGGCTAGGCCATTACGGAAAAAGAGGGGGAAGGGACAAGAGGGTCCTACCAACCTTGCTTTAGTGACAGATCACCAGCACCCAAGAAACTTATCTTAGCCTAGGGGAGATCTAAGGGGGAAGGCCAGCAATACTTGCCAGCTCCCAGGGCACCAAAGCAAGGAAGGGGTTGCTACTCCCAGGGAAAGAAACTTATCCTTCCCCGAGAACAGCAACAAGGACTAGTCTGGTAGATCACAAAAGAAGGAATCATATCCACAGAAACCTTCGGTAGTGACCTAAGGAGGCTAAGCCCCCTTTGTCTGTGTCAGGCCAGCGAGGGGGACTCTGCCCCAAGCCAGACAAACACAGACTCAGACTAAAAAACTCTGTTGTTCTGTCCCTCTTTGAACCATACTACAGGAACAGGAAGGTACAGTAACACCCCAGTATAGTTTTATCGAAAATAAATTCGGAAAAAACCACTTAGGGATAAGCCCAAGGCTTAAACAGAGGGAAAGGGATTGCATACCTTCTCCGAAGAAAAGAAAGCAACCGGGGAGTATGATAAAATATACTAAGGCTCCATAAGCAACTAGCCTAGGCACCAAGAGAATCGATTACCTAAATCACCGAAACTCACTCGTATACTATCTTGGAAATATTCCACACAGTCTTAAATGTATAAAACATAGCCTAAAGCTTCAATAAAATTTTTATTACACTCGGAAAAACCAAAATCATGCATGAAGTACTAGGACCAAACGACTAGGCTACATGGCCTAGCGTAGGCCAGAATGGCGAATACTTCGCCAAAATAATACTAAGCACGAAAGGAAATCCTATGTAATGCTAAATAGCTAAAATTTATTAAAGCAAAACAACCAGGAATGTCGCTCTGACTAACTAAACTTATACCTAGCGAGCGACAGCGTCCAGGACGCCTATGGTAGGCTACGGCTCTTGTATCAAAGATTAATCCTATTAATCACTCAAAAATTTACCAAGAGCCTACATTTATACATAAAAGACATTATACTCAACTTATCAGAGGCCGACGAAGACGGAGAAGCCATGAAAAAGTAAAATAAATCCAAGATTTGCGAGAAACACAGGAAAAAACACCGAGTTGTTAAGCTACGCAAAAAGGAATACAGATGGCGCCAGGATTGGCGCCAGGCACGCATACGAATCGGAGGATAAGGAAGCCTTGGGAGCGGCTCCCCTTTTTCTTTCCCGAATTCGTTTCTTGCCAATCCCTCCTACGAGACGAAATCTCTGTCCAGTATGCAGATTGCCATGTGGCGTGTCAAGAATACGTCCTCTGATATGTCGCGATATCCCATTCACGAGGGATACTCTCTCCAGGAGTTAGAATTCTGGTACCTTAAGGTAAATTCTTTGGGAATATCGCCGTAGTTGTAATATACCCTAGGAAGCTACCCTATAGGAACTTCCATCAGGACGACATGGCTTGAGCCCAAATATATATATATATATATATATATATATATATATATATATATATATATATATATATATATATATATATATATATATATATATATATATATATATATATACGTAGTTGTAATATACCCTAGGAAGCTACCCTATAGGAACTTCCATCAGGACGACATGGCTTGAGCCCAAAAATATATATATATATATATATATATATATATATATATATATATATATATATATATATATATATATATATATATATATATATATATATATATATATATATATATATATATATACCAAGGCACTTCCCCCAATTTTTGGGGGTAGGTAACATCAACAAATGAAACAAAACAAAAAGGGGACCATTACTCTCTACGTTCCTCCCAGCCTGACAAGGGACTCAACTGAGTTCAGCTGGTAATGCTAGGGTGCCACAGCCCACCCTCCCCCGTTATCCACTACAGATGAAGCTTCATAATGCTGAAACCCCTACTGCTGCTACCTCCGCGGTCATCTAAGGCACCAGAGGAAGTAGCAGGGCCTACCGGAACTGCGTCACAATCGCTCGCCATTCATTCCTATTTCTAGCACGCTCTCTAGCCTTTCTCACATCTATCCTCCTATCACCCAGAGATTTCTTCAGTCCATCCATCCACCCAAACATTGGCCTTCCTCTTGTACTTCTCCCATCAACTCTTGCATTCATCACCTTCTTGAGCAGACAGCCATTTTCCATTCTCTCAACATGGCCAAACCACCTAAACACATTCATATCCACTCTAGCTACTAACTCATTTCTTACACCTGTTCTCACCCTCACCACTTCGTTCCTAACCCTGTCTACTCGAGATACACCAGCCATACTCCTTAGACACTTCATCTCAAACACATTCAATTTCTGTCTCTCCATCACTTTCATTCCCCACAACTCCGATCCATACATCACAGTTGGTACAATCACTTTCTCATATAGAACTCCTTTTACATTCATGCCCAACCCTCTATTTTTTACTACTCCCTTAACTGCCCCCAACACTTTGCAACCTTCATTCACTCTCTGACGTACATCCGCTTCCACTCCACCATTTGCTGCAACAACAGACCCCAAGTTTAAGATCCACTTCCTCAAGTAACTCTCCATTCAACATGACATTCAACCTTGAACCACCTTCCCTTCTCATACATCTCATAACCTTACTCTTACCCACATTAACTCTCAACTTCCTTCTCTCAAACAGCCTTCCAAATTCTGTCACTAGTCGGTCAAGCTTCTCTACTGTGTCTGCAACCAGTACATTATCATCCGCAAAGAACAACTGATTTACCTCCCATTCATGGTCATTCTCGTCTACCAGTTTTAATCCTCGTCCAAGCACTCAAGCATTCACCTCTCTCACCACTCCATCAACATAAAAGTTAAAAAACCACGGAGACATCACACATCCCTGTCTCAGCCCCACTCTCACCGGAAACCAATCACTGACTTCATTTCCTATTCTAACACATGCTTTACTACATTTGTAGAAACTTTTCACTGCTTGCAACAACCTTCCACCAACTCCATATAACCTCATCACATCCCACATTGCTTCCCTATCAACTCTATCATATGTTTTCTCTAGATCCATAAACACATCATACACCTCTTTACCTTTTGCTAAATATTTCTCGTATATCTGCCCAACTGTAAAAATCTGATTCATACAACCTCTACCTCTTCTAAAACCACCCTGTACTTGTAGGATTGCATTCTCTGTTTTATCCTTGATCCTATTAATCATTACTCTACCATACACTTTTCCAACTACACTCAACAAACTAATACCTCTTGAATTACAACACTCATTCACATCTCCCTTACCCTTATATAGCGGTACAATACATGCACAAACCCAATCTACTGGTACCATTGACAACACAAAACACATATTAAACAATCTCACCAACAATTCATGTACAGTCACACCCCATTCCTTCAACATCTCAGCTCTCACACCATCCATACCAGATGCTTTTCCGACACTCGTTTCATCTAGTGCTCTCCTCACTTCCTCTATTGTAATCTCTCTCTCATTTTCATCTCCCATCACCGGCACCTCAACACCTGCAACAGCAATTATATCTGCCTCCCTATTATCCTCTATATTCAGTAAACTTTCAAAATATTGCGCCCACCTTTTCCTTGTCTCCTCCCCTTTTAACAACCTTCCATTTCCATCTTTCACTGTCTCCTCAATTCTTGAGCCCGACTCCTTTACTCTCTTCACTTCTTTCCAAAACTTCTTCTTATTCTCTTCATACGATTGACCCAATCCCTGACCCTACCTCTGGTCAGCTGCCCTCTTTGCCTCACGTACCTTGCGCTTTACTTCCACCTTTTTCTCTCTATATTTTTCATACTTCTCTATAATATTACTCTGCAACCATATATATATATATATATATATATATATATATATATATATATATATATATATATATATATGTATGTTATATATATATATATATATATATATATATATATATATATATATATATATATATATATATATATATATATATATATATATATATATATATATATATATAAATACATACACACACACATATATATATATATATATATATATATATATATATATATATATATATATATATATATATATATATATATATATATATACATATATATATATATATATGTATATATATATATATATATACATATATATATATATATATATATATATATATATATATATATATATATATATAGCAGAAAGGCGAAGGAAAGCAGATACTTCAGCATTTGGACAGTTTATTGTCTAAGCTTTCGGGAACAACATTTCCCATCATCGGAGCTAAAAAAGTGAATGTAAAACACAGGTCAATAGACATTACGTTAGTCAATGAAATTCTGTTAACCCTGGATAGGTACGGTGGGTCGTTTGCGACCCCGAGCGTCAAAAAAAAACAGGTTTTTCTCACGTGACTAACCCCTGTGACTGAATTTGTGGGTGATCGACCTGCAGGAGGTGTCTCCCCTACACGCTCTAGTAGTGTCCAGATGTGCATTGCTGTAGCTGTACTCCTTCCCCGATTTCTGAGACGCGTCGGGGTCGTTCGCGTCCGAGTTTACCCTTCTGAGGTAGTTTGCATAATTATCAAAGTTATTACGTATTATGAAATTGTCGTAGAATGGTGCAACTTGTATAGGTTATCAGTTGTGGAAAGTCTTGGTGGATTGTTTGGCTACCATGTGCATGTTTTTTTTTTTAGTTAAAATGTCGTTCATCACCACGAGGACCATTTTACCGCGAGTGCCCCTTTTTCATTTTTTTTCATTTTTTTGCCAAGTCATTTTTCCGTAAGATATTGCCAAATAGTGTCGTAAAACTTTTGCTTGTTTAGTGTTGGAAAGTGTGTCTAGATGATCTGGCTACCCATGCATGACTTTGTTTTTGTCAGATACGACGTAGTTATTGGTATATTGGGTATTTAACTGCGGTTACCAATTTCTGTTTTTTTTTCAATATTTGTAAAAATTACTACGTAGTAAGGAATTGCCGTATATTATTCATTTTTTTTTCATGTTTAAGTGTTAGAAAGTGTGCCTTGATGGTTGGGCTAACACGTGCATGTCTTTTTTTTTATCTGAGATGTCGTATATTAGAATGTCGGGCATTTTACCGCGAGTGTCCCTTTTTAATTTTTTTTAATTTTTTTGCCAAGTCATTTTTCCGTAAGATATTGCGAAATAGTGTCGTAAAACTTTTGCTTTTTTAATGTTGGAAAGTGTGTCTAGATGATCTGGCTACCCATGCGTGATTTTGTTTTTGTCAGATACGACGTAGTTATTGGTATATTGGGTATTTAACTGCGGTTGCCAATTTCTGTTTTTTTTTCAATATTTGTAAAAATTTACTACGTAGTAAGGAATTGCCGCATATTATTGATTTTTTTTTCATGTTTATGTGTTAGAAAGTGTGCCTTGATGGTTGGGCTAACACGTGCATGTCTTTTTTTTTTATCTGAGATGCCGTATATTAGAATGTTGGGCATTTTTCCGCGAGTGCCCCTTCTTATTTGTTTTGCATTTTTTTGCTTAGTCATGTTACCGTAAGGAATTGGCAAGTAGTGTCGCAAAACTTATATTTTTATAGTGTTGGAAAGTGTTTCTAGATGATCTGGCTACCCATGCCTATTTTTTTTTTTTAGCCAGATATGGCGTATATATAAGTATGTGTTCGATTTTCCTGTGATTGCCATTTTTTCGTTTTTTCCCATTTCTTTCAAAATTACTACGTACTAAGGAACTATCACAGAGTAATATTTCATTTATATGTTTATTTGTCGGAAAATATGCCTTGATGGTTTGCCTAGCACGTGGCTGAAATTTTTTTTTTTTCTGACATGCCGTATATTAGAATGGCCATTTTTCCACGAGTGCCCCTTTTTATTTGTTTTGCATTTTTTTGCTTAGTCATGTTACCGTAAGGAATTGGCAAGTAGTGTCGCAAAACTTATATTTTTATAGTGTTGGAAAGTGTTTCTAGATGATCTGGCTACCCATGCCTATCTTTTTTTTAGCCAGATATGGCGTATATATAGGTATGTGTTCGATTTTCTGGTGATTGCCATTTTTTCGTTTTTTCCCAATTCTTTCAAAATTACTACGTACTAAGGAACTATCACAGAGTAATGATTCCTCTAGATGTTTATTTGTCGGAAAATTTTGTTTACTTTTTTTTTGATTGAATATCATCAAATTTTTTTAGCTAAAATATTGTTTTACATTTTTTTTTTCGATTTTATTTCCCTTCAAAAAACATTTTTTGGGTCAGAATTTTAATTTTATAGTCGTAAAATAATCGACAATTATCCAGCAACCCACCATACAATTTTTATGCATATCCAATAATAATTAGATTAGTAAATAACATCTTGGAATTGACATACCCTTCCTACATTTCAAGTGGCAGATTAGGGAGTCTGAGTCAGTGTGGTTGGCGGCCATTTTGTGGACATATCCGAAGCGTAAGCTGCCCTATCTATATATATTCTTGTTCCCTATAGAATTTTTGATATTCTGGTATATTTTTACCTGCATAAATATCATATTATATATTAAATATATGTATTTTTTTACGAAATTTCCAAGTACTCAAAAAATTACCTTTAGATATGGCCCCTGATATAAATGTAATTTACAAAATAATGAAGATTTTTTTACATATTTCTATTTTAGGATAACATATGTTTATTCCCTAAAAAAATTAGCCACTTCCTATTTCATTTGGGTACCCAAAAAAATTCATGAAATTTGGACAATTTTTTTTGGCCAAAAAAAGTTACCCTTTTTTTCTCATTTCAGATCTTCACTTCCATGGGTCTGACTTCATCCAAAATACATCAAGATGTGTCCTAAACATTCAAGAATCAATTCCTAAAAGGATTTGTGTATATATGTATAAATTTTTTTTTTTTTAGTAATTTTTATGTAAGGTCTTTTTTTTTTCTACTTAATTTTTTAAAATATTTACAATAAATAGTTTTTCTGCAGATGAGTAGTATTTATCTTTACAGTTGTTTTAAGCATTCATTGAAGTTTTTTTTGGCAAAAGAAAAAAGGAGGTTACTGCAAAAACTGATTTTTCAAGAATTTTTTTTGGCGTCGGGGTCGTTCGCGTCCGAGTATACCCTTAAAGGGGTGTCCGAGGACCGTACCTATCCAGGGTTAAAAAGCCAAGAATTATGATAAATACATCGAAATACTTAAAAAATGAAGTGGATGAAATATACTAAAAAATTATAAATTAAACCATATAAATTGAATTAAAAATCAAAACGTTAAAACACTAAATGAATGATATAGTAAAAAAGCAATATCGGAATCAGAACAAATACACAGAAAACTTTAAAGAAGAATTCACAAAACATCATAGATATGGGAATCAAAATAATAATACACAGAAATAACCTGGAATAAAAGAAAAAAAAACAGACAAATTTAAATAAACTCTGGATAAGAAAGAAACACACCTAGTATGGAAAAAAATCCAAGACTGAGACATGGAAGGACGGGGAGGTTTAGACGTTAGAGCATGTAAGTAATGGTTTGAAGATTAAGTGGGGAAAGTCGTTAGGCAATATGTAAAGGAACAGAGGTTGTTGAGTGATTGAGAGTAGGGGATAGCTGTTTAATGAAAAGAGATTCTAGGGTAGGTAGAGAATAGCTATTGGGGGATTGGGCTAGAATTTTGAAATTAGAATAGTTAATTAATTGATTGCATTCTTGAGCGTGATTACGTATGGAAGAAAATTCTTTTTTATTTAAAATACTACCTGTACGGTGACTGACTCCTCTATGAGAGTCAATGCGGATCCTCAAGAGACGGTTGGAACAACCAATATAGGTTCCTAAATTACATTTAGGACAATTGTATAAATAAACAATTGAGGACCGCATCAAATCTGGTAGAGTGTCTTTGAATGTGAACATGCTGTCTATGGATAGTGGATTTTTTAATACAAACTTAAAATTAACATATGGATACAAATTAGAAAGATTCTCAAGTTTACATTTAACATAGAGGAGTCAGTCACCGTACAGGCTGTATTTAAAAAAAAAAAAGAATTTTCTTCCATACGTAATCACGCTCAAGAATGCAAGCAATTAATTAACTATTCTAATTTCAAAATTCTAGCCCAATCCCCCAATAGCTATTCTCTACCTACCCTAGAATCTCTTTTCATTAAACAGCTATCCCCTACTCTCAATCACTCAACAACCTCTGTTCCTTTACATATTGCCTAACGACTTTCCCCACTTAATCTTCAAACCATTACTTACATGCTCTAACGTCTAAACCTCCCCGTCCTTCCATGTCTCAGTCTTGGATTTTTTTCCATACTACTAAAAAAAATATGGGTTTTGCAGACAGTGCAAGTGTGATTTTTTGCAATTATTCTTTAACGAACAGTCGTATCAATACGAGATGTTGCTATAGGGTATTACACCCAGTGAGGAAATTTATAGGAGTATAATGAATCGTTAATTATCAATTATAAAGACACTTGCCCCTATGCCAAAGGGAAAAATCTCAATCATCCAGTCACAAAACCGAACAATAATATACAGAACCTCTACCTCCACCCCCTCCCTCCCTCTCCCTTCATCCCTCACCTGGTCTCCCCCTGCTTCAAGCTATCTCTCTCCACCTCCACGCCATCTTTTGCGCAAGTTAGCAAGAAGAGGAGCTTTTAGCACTAGTTGGGGAATTGGTAATGTTACTCCTCTATGTAAATGTGTTTGTGGTAGCTCAAGTCCCACTGATTACCGCCCAATTTCCATAACTCCCATATTATCTAAAGTTTTTGAACATCTTCTGGCAAAACGTCTTAATAGGTTTGCTGAAGGTAATCATCTACTCCCTAGTTTGCAATTTGGTTTTCGTAAAGGCCTTGGAGCATGTGATGCCCTTCTTACAATCTCCAATGCTGTACAGAAATCCCTTGATTGTGGTCGGGAAGTTCGTATGATTGGCCTTGATTTTAGTGCTGCCTTTGACCGTGTTAATCATGAGGCCCTTGTTTTCAAACTGAAACAGTTGGGAGTGGGTGGGTCGTTTCTTAGCATTATTATTGATTTTTTAAGTAATAGATCTCAAAGAGTTGTTGTTGATGGGCACCATAGTCATTATAGGAATGTGATATCTGGTGTTCCACAGGGTAGTGTTCTTGGCCCATTACTTTTCATACTATATACACATGACATGTGGTTTGGCCTAGAAAACAAGCTTGTTGCATATGCAGATGATGCTACTCTCTTTGCATCAATTCCATCCCCTGAATGTAGATCTAGGGTTGGTGAATCCCTTAATAGAGATTTAGCTAGAATTAGTGCATGGTGCAAATTATGGGGTATGAAGTTGAATCCTAACAAAACTCAAAGTATGATTGTAAGTAGGTCAAGGACGGTGGTTCCTCAACATCCGGATCTCAGTATTGATAATGTTTCTTTAAATATGTTTGACTCTTTCAAAATTTTAGGTGTGATTCTCGACAGTAAATTTACTTTTGAGAAACATATAAGGTCTGTGTCTTCTTCAATTTCACAAAAAATAGGCTTATTGAGAAAGTCTTTCAACATTTTCGGTGATCAATCTATTCTGAAGAAGTGTTTTAATTCTTTCATTCTACCTTGTTTTGAGTATTGTTCTCCTGTCTGGTCTTAAGCTGCTGATTCTCATCTTAATTTGTTGGACAGAAACTTACGGTCTATTAAATTTCTTATTCCTGATCTAGATATTAATCTCTGGCACCGTCGTTCAATTAGTTCATTATGTATGTTGCATAAGATTTTTCACAACTCTGACCGTCCTTTACATTCAGATCTCCCTGGACAATTCTATCCTGTTCGTAATACTAGGCAGGCAGTTAATTCTAATAGCCAGGCCTTCTCCATCACGAGGCTCAATACTACGCAGTACTCTAGAAGTTTTATTCCAGCTGTGACCAAGTTGTGGAATGATCTTCCTAATCGGGTGGTTGAATCAGTAGAACTTCAAAAGTTCAAAGTTGGAGCAAATGCTTTTTTGTTGACCAGGCAGACATAGTCTTTTTATAGTTTATTTATGACATATTTGTTTTTGATGTTGTTGATAGTTTATTATATGACATGTCTGTTTTGACGTTGTTTCTTATTTTAGAATGATTTATTGTTAATTTGTTCTCTTCATTTATTTATTTCCTTATTTCCTTTCCTCACTGAGCTATTTTTCCCTGTTGGAGCCCCTGGGCTTATAGCATCTTGATTTTCCAACTAGGGTTGTAGCTTGGATAGTAATAATAATAATAATAATAATAATCCATCCCTCTCCTTTCTTTCCCTTCCCTTCATGCTCTCTTTCTGAGAAGGTAGCTTAAGTTACAACTTATTTTGTATGATTTTTTTTTATATCAAGCACTCTATCTATCTATCTATCTTATCTAATTATAATATTTATTGTTGTAGATATGGAACAATTCAATCGGTTGTTACCTATCAGATGACTGACTGCTTTATTCACTGGTTTGTTCATCTCTCTCTCTCTCTCTCTCTCTCTCTCTCTCTCTCTCTCTCTCTCTCTCTCTCTCTCTCTCCTCTCTCTCTCTATGGTATTGGTTATGTATATAATTATTAGATTGACACCTATCTGAATGGTTTTGGAGTAGCTGAGTGATAGACACTATGACTGATAGGAAAATGGCTGTTGTATACGTACCTGCGTTTTCTTGCCTTCTTTTGGCAAACCTTATTTCTACTCAGGGCATTAGCCATTTACTGGTATTACGAGGGAGAGCTTAAAGAAGTGATGGCCACCTCAGAAGATGTCTGTCCGTATGGTTGCAGAAATGAGTTTGTCACCCAACTCTTCAACTTTTTTAATAAAGAGAAAGCTGACAACTGCCTTCAGATTAGTTTGCATAGGTGACTTGTTACAGTTACTCTATGAATTACTAATAAATTTTGACCCTTTCCACAGTACATTCATCAGAGTTAAAGCCTTGATTATACTGATACATTTATTTTCAAGTGATGGATGTTTAAGATTTTATTTTATATAATACATATCTAT
>NC_090725.1:29083150-29088150 GCF_036898095.1 Palaemon carinicauda | reverse complement strand
TTCTGGGGAGAAAAATTCCAAAATTTTAAGTATGACCTCTAACTGATTACCTATTTAACTGATTTAATCATATGTATGGAGGTTTATTTCTAATTTATAGATGCCAAAGTAAATAGTGGTATAAACATTATTTCAAAGGAACCTAATATTGTTTCTATAATTTTCATTCTCTCCCATTTGATCAAGTTCTAAGAAGCTTCACAGAATCCAAATCATAATCCGTTTATAGGGATAATGCATATATATGCAATTATATGCTGCTAATAAATTATCATGATCGAATTCGTTAATTCTAACGGGACCAATTGCTTTACGTTTGTGTATAATAATAAATGAGAAGAAAAAAGTTTCAAATCCTATAAATGTTTTGTATTTATGGGCAGTCATACTCTAATTATCAAATCAATAGTCCAGGGATGTTAACTTGAATAAAAACTCTAAACATTATTTTCCTCAAATTTCTTTTTCTAGTAATCCGCCTTTTCCCCATTTTTTTTTTTTTTGCATACAGTAAACACGGTTGCCTTTTGTTTTTAAGGATTTTGCTTTGGCCTTGAGAAGACTGTAGTCCCATTATGCTGCCCTGCCTGACATCTCTTAGACCCTTGAAGCGTATGTTCATGTAACATACAAATCACCCGAGTCCTTCTTCCTAGCAGCGAGGAGTCTTGGCGTTGTTAGATTGACATTCGAGACGTCTCTAATGATGATTCTTTATAGATAATATGAGCTGAATAACTTGAGAAAGTGTATCATGATGGGAAATTCCCTTGCAGTAATTCATGAGGCAGGATCCTACTGAAGATTTCCCAGGTAAAACCTTAGAAGGTATTAGAGGCTCATACAATTTTAGGAATGATTCTTTTACATAATATCATGGCTGATCTTACGTTTTACAAGAAGTCTCATGCAAGTAGATATAAATTTGATTCAGGTTTCGACTGGAATATCACCCCCACCCCAAACACAGATCCTTTTCTTTTTTGGAGAGGAGAGTGTATTATAATATTATAAAAAGCTTTATTTATTTATTTTTTTATTTATTTTTTTTACTGTTCTGCCGTTTTAAGCTGTTCATGCCAGAGCTTACCAGTTTTTTTTTCGAAAACAAAAAACTATTTATAAATCATATAAAAGTATAGAATGATTCTTTAATGCTCTTCTTTCATTGATATGAACGTAAGCTCAATTAGTGAAAGTAATAGAGAATTTCTTTAACAATTATCAGTAATATAAAGAATTAAATGTTGTGAATGAATCTATAACCAAGAGAGTAAATTCTCAAGCTGTGTAGTCAGGCAACGCTAAACTATACATGAAATGGAAACAATTGAAAAGGTTTCGTAGATCTCAGTCTTCATGTTAGACAGTTTTCTACATGGAATAATAGATTATTAACTCTAATCAGTAACAGTAATTTTCCACTACAAGTTATGTTGATATAAATTCAATATCATCTCAAATATCTTCATTTATAAATTTTATGAGAATAAATATTATCTATTTATTTCGTTATTTTTATCTTTTTTTCCATTTCTCTAAATAATGGAAGCAAAGGAATAATGAATATTGCAGAATATGATTACTTCATACACAAAGGATTTTTCCTTCATACACAAAGGATTTTTCCTTTTGACAATTCCAAAACGTATCTACCAAATATAAATCTAGAACATAAAAAAAAAATAAAATCTGACAGGATAATTTAACTTAACGAATTAATCGGTGATTTGTGACTAATATGGAAATCCCCTGACATTGTGTAATATAGTCTCCCCATGCAATAATCAAACATGCTAACGGAGGCAATCCTGTTAGCCATGCAGTAAAAATAAAATATAAATGTTTCTGGTGTGTCATTCTGGCGTCTATGGTATTCTGTTTCATCAGACAATTAGATATGCAATAACTAAATGCATAGTACTATAACAACTCATAAATAGATCGTGAAGAGTGGATATATGAAGTGTCACAAAAGTAAAATATGAGTTATTCATCTCCCTTTCCTGTTACATTCAACAAAATTACTTCCACGTTGATCTAGCAATGCTACATTGCACATAGGTGATCGAAAACCTATCTCTAGTTACGAAAGGAATAAGACACAAACATTTCAACATTCATGTGGGGGAAATTTCCTAAAAACCCTTTTTCGTCCAGTTTATGATAGTACTTTTTTTTTCTTTAGATAAGCAGGAAGTCTCCCAAGAAGTTACTTCTCTGTGCGTATAACTTGAAGTTTTCCTTTTCTTCTATACGTTTTTCGTTTTGAATAATTATCTGGATGAATTTTACGTGACGCATTCTATTTGTATCATCCTGCCATGAAGTCCATTGGATGCCCATATATGCAATTATATCCTACTAATAAATTATCATGATTAGATTCGTTCATTCTAATTGGATCAATTAGTTAACCTTTGCGAGTAATAATAAATAAAAAGTAAAAACGTTTTGTGCCCTATAAATGTTTTGCATTTATCGGCAGTCATACGCTAATTACGAAATTAATAGTTCAGGGGTGTCAACTTGAATAACAACTCTAAACATTATTTTCCTCAAATCTCTTCTTCAAATAACCTGCCTTTTCCCCTCTATTTTGTATAGAGTAAACACGGTTGCCTTTTTTTTTTTTTTTTTTTGAAGGATTTTACTTTAACCTTAGGAAGACTGTACTCCCTATATGCTGCCCTGCCTGACATCGCTTCAGACATCAGTAGCGTATGTTTATGTATTATACCTTTCACCAGAGTCCTTCCTGGCAGCGAGAAGTCTTGGCGTTATTAGATCGATATTCGAGACGTCTCTAATGGTGATTCTTTTTAGATACTATGAGCTGAGTAGCTTGTGTAAGTGTAATATAGAAGAAAATTCCCTTGCAGTAATTGATGAGGCAGTATCCAACTAAAGATTTCTCAGTTAAAACCTGGAGGGTAATAGAGGCTCATACAATTTTAGGAATGATTCTGTTACATAATATCATGGTTGATCTAACGTTTTAAAAGAAGTCTCCTGCAAGTAGATATTAATTTGATTCAGGTTTCGGATGGAATATCATCCCCCACCCCCAACCCAGAAACTTTTTTTGTAGGAGGAAGGAGAGTGTATTATATTATACTAACGACCTTTTTTCTTTCTACTATTCTACCACTTTAAGTTGTTTATGCTAGAGCTTATCGTGTTTTTTTTTATTTTTTTTTTTATTTTCTTTTACAATAAACTGTTTATAAATCATACAAAAGTATAGAATAATTCTTTAATGCTCTTCTTTCATTGATATGCACGTAAGCTCAATTTACTTAAAGTAATTGAACATTTCTTCCACAATTTTCAGTAATATAAAGAATTAAATGTTGTGAATTAATCTGTAACCGAGAGAATAAATTCTTGAGCTGTGTAGTCAGACAACACTAAATTATGCATGAAATGGAAACAATTGAAAATGCTTCGTAGATCTCAGTCTTCATATTGAACAGTTTTTTTTTACAAAGAATTTTAGATTATTAACTTTCTTCAGTAACAGTAATTTTTTACTACAAGCTATGTTAATAATAATTCAATATCATCTCAAATATCTTCATTTATAAATTATATGAGAATGTTTTCTATTCATTTCGTTATTTTTTTTTATTTCATCAAATAATGAAAGCAGAAGAATAGTGAATATTGCAGGATTTATTATCATTATTATTATTATTATTATTATCATTATTATTATTATTATTATTATTATTATTATTATTATTATTATTATTATTATTATTATTATTATTATTCTTTATAACGACCACAATATGGTTCGGTCAAAACGCTTAATCTGGAAAGCTTTTACCGATTATACTTTTTTTTTATTAAGTTTTTGATTTCCATATCATTTTAAAATTGAACAATTATAAATTTTTTTCACATCTATCCTGATTTCCTCAAGAACATAGATAATAATAATAATAAAAAAAGAATATTACATGTATTACAATACAAAAAAAAAAACTAAAATATATAATTAAAGTGTCGATTACAAGAACGTGATAAAAAAAGGCCTTAAGAATATTTAATTCTTTTAAAACTGAAAAAAGGCTTCAATTGAACACCTTCAAATGTTACTTCAATCTTTTTATGTAAATTAATAATAAGGAAAGGATTACCTCTTATGACACATTGAAACATTAAAGCACAACTGGCCGCTAAGTGCAAATAGTGTTAATGTAAAAAGAACAGAGATATCTCTCTCTCTCTCTCTCTCTCTCTCTCTCTCTCTCTCTCTCTCTCTCTCTCTCTCTCTCTCTCTCTCTCTTAACCAGATAAATTCATAGTTCTACTAGATATAGGATGAAGAGGATAGGTATGGAATACAGATATTTCGATAAAAGTAAACGTACATTCATGCAAATAAAAGATTTTCCCTATTTATTTTTGACGGCTTTAGAAACTAAGTATTTATATGCATACATATGTCTATTTCTCAGAAACCGTTGCATGAAAATGAGCCTTTCCTTCAAATATCAGGATACCTTGTGCATTTGAAAGCGATACTCAACCGAGTGTTGCAACACCACCAACCTTTTTGTTCTCATATCTGAAATTATATCATGTCCACTATAATCGATATGCAAGATTTGATATCTGTCAAACACATTAATATCTTGAAAAGGGGAATGCAATCAAACGAAACGTATAAAATATGTTCAAGAAAATAACGCAATATTGATTTGTGGTAGATATCATAATTGCATTATAATTAAAATTCATAAGATAGTTTTAACGTTTCTCTAAGGTCAGGCTTACAATTTATTCTTATTTATTATTGATATTTGAGGCAATTGACCAAGTTCTTTATCAGTTAATGATTATAATGCAATTATGAACTTTACCTTGAAAAAAAAAATTGTGTTATTTGCTTGAACATATTTTATACATTTCTTGTGGTTTCATTTCCTTTCTCAGGATATTTATGTACTTTCCAGATATCAAATCTTGCATATCGGTTATAGTGGCTATGA
>NC_090725.1:29075650-29078150 GCF_036898095.1 Palaemon carinicauda | reverse complement strand
TTATCATCACCAAAGAGTTGATTGGATATTTGTTTAGAAGAATAAACACTTTCTTTCAAGGAAGATGAAATCTTATTGTATATAGAAACGATGCTTTTATTCCCCCCGAATGGCTATAAATCGTGTTCCAAGGTTTTTAGGGACGCTACTTTCAAGACAGTTGCGACCCTGTTTGGTCAGTTTTACATCATTGACGGTATAGTAAATGTGTTTTTCTTCTCTCCTATATTAGGTCCTTTGCCTGATAAAAAAGGAAGATATATACCTCCAATTTCTTAGTTATCTAAAGATTTTCATTGCATTTTCAAACAGTGAATCAATTACCACTGGGTTTGAACAAGCAAGGATAAAAGCTGTAAGGACTGGAATTGACGACGTTGATCATTATGGCTGTTTTTTTTTTCTCCCCACATAGCGAGGTGTGTCTACATGAAAAAAATGCTCTTTTGGCTTGAAAGTTAGATATGTCACCGAGGCAGAATTACCATTGAAGATTCACAAGCTTCCTCGCTGGCCTTTGTTCCAGTAGAACAAGTACTTCACGCTTTTGATACCTTAAATTATGAAGAATTGTATCGACCAGAAGCGTTACAGTAGGTGATGGCTTAGAGGATACGTGGATTGTGCAATTCTATAGAGCCTACACCCATAATCCCTTTACAAATATTATTATTATTATTATTATTATTATTATTATTATTATTATTATTATTATTATTATTATTATTATCATTATTATTATTATTATTATTATTATTATTATTATTATCATTATTATTATTATTGTTATTACTGTATTTTTATTATTATTATTATTATTATTATTATTATTATTATTATTATTATTATTATTATTATTATTATTATTATTACTTGCTAAGCTAAAACCCTATTTGGAAAAGCAGGATGCTATGAGCCATTTTACAAGAAAAATAGCCCAGTGAGGAATGTTAATAAAGAAACTATTAAACTACAATAGAAGCAATAAACAGTTAAAATAATATATATTGAGATAAGTAACAACACTAAAATAGATCTTTCATATATAAACAATAAAAAAAAACACTAGTGAGAGAAATAGTATATGATACTGTGACATTGTGTACCCCCATTCCCCCAAGCAAGAGAAGCCTACTCCATTACAGTGAAAGATCATGGTATAGACGATATGGCACAACCAAGAGCTGCTTACCATAACTAAGGAGTTTCGTGTAGCCTTATTAAAAGAAAAGAAGATACTGAACAGCTACAGTGCTGTAGTTAACCACTTGAGCAAAGAAGAACAGAATGCAACAGGGCATTTATTCAACCGGTTTCAGGAAAACACTCAAGCTTGTGGAAGTTTTTTGAAGTACTGCAAACTGTGCAATTTTTTACGAAAGTCAATATAGAACAATATCTCTTAACTTGGTTGAATGTCCTGTAATAAACGTATAAACAAATATAAAGAATCTGAAACACATGTTACAAAGATTAATTGTTACGATGATCATTCTAATCTAGTTGGATATATGTATGCAGTAGTTCATAATATTAGATTCTAATATATTTTGTTATTATTATAATTTATAAGGTTTCTCATAAGGAAAATCTTTGTTTTCCTTTTTTTTATTAGCCTATTCAATATTACACACTCTAAAAATATTAAAAACTATCATAAGAAAAATAAATCTTCAACAACTGTTTTCTAAGAATGAGCCGCAAACCTTGATCTATAATCTATAAACATAGTCCACAAGCATAAATTCTAGTTGGAATTTTAATTACCAATGTCAATTGCAATTATAAAAGTCTTTCCATTTTAACCGTCTACATTATCGTATCTAGACTTTCACAATTTGGCAAATGTGATTATTTGAGTGAGATAGAATGATAAAACGAATACTACAGTAAAGACAAAAAAAATATGAAACTTGGTAAATACTAGATCCTGCATACACATAACCAAAAGAAACCAGAGAAAAATAAAGAGGCATTGTTGAAGCTGAACAGGACACTAATTGAATAGCAGAAAGATTGAACAGTGACGAAATTTAACCATTGAAAAACACCAACATTGAGAAAATATACTGAAGCCAATATAAAAAGCCCTTTTCCTATTATTCTAATTGTACCATATGTCTCAGGTCATTTACAATACTATCACCAGTATATTTTAAACAGGTGCAATACACAAAGACCGTAAAGTAATATTTTCCAGTTGTTATGCAAGAAATGATTTATTATCCAACATGTTATGAACTATTTTTCAATAATCCTCAATTTTTAATACTCTATTCCTTGTTTTTATTTATTTATTTATTTATTTATTTATTTTCACTCTTCTTAGCTTTTCTTATAAAATGGAAATACAATATAAAAATTATCTATTCAAAATATTTTGCAATAACTACGTAGATGATACATTCCCAGGAACACCAAAAATCCGATGGATAGAATTCCTCCATCGTTCCTATCGATCTCAATGTCAAATGATGAATTGCTTCTAAGATTAAGATTG
>NC_090725.1:29048150-29053150 GCF_036898095.1 Palaemon carinicauda | reverse complement strand
ATATATATATATACAATATGTATATTATATATATATATATATATATATATATATATATATATATATATATATATATATATATATATATATTATATATATTCCGGAAGAGAGAGAGAGAGAGAGAGAGAGAGAGAGAGAGAGAGAGAGAGAGAGAGAGAGAGAGAGAGAGAGAGAGAGAGAGAGAACCATATATGATTGAAATCAACTGAAAACCATTATATATCGTTTTCAACTTCTTTTATATTCTTTATTAACATTGTTGATAGCTCTCTTCCCTTTTAATTACAGATATATAGGTTATCTTTATAAATACCGAGAGTTCTGTTCATTGTTATCATGTATTTAAATATTGAGGCTAACTGCTATAGCCAAACTGGCCATGAAAATGAAAATCGTTTTTTTATGACGACATGGTCTCACCAGTGGTTTATAATCTGTGGTTATTTATGTATAATCTTTGATTGGTGTATAAAAACATTTCATCTCTTCTGCTTTCCTGTAATTATTGAATATTACTAGTTTGGTGTTTTGTATCTCTTCTTTAGTTGCCAGTTTCTGCGTTGATGAAAAGAAGATTCATTTGTAACTTTGATGCTTTTTATAGTAGCTGTCTACATCATAGAAAAGGCAGTAAAGGAACACTTGATGACGCTCTACTTTATCTGAAGAATAACTATGTTACAGTAAAAACAAATCATGATTAATTGAATACAAGAATCATATGTAATTGATTACAATATTATTTTAATACAATGATAAGCATTTCTATAAAAAATCATAAGTAACTTTATACAAAAAAATCATTAGCCATTGAATACAAAGAAATGTCAATCGGTATAAAAGGAAAAATAAATTATAATCTTTTCCGTACATATCAACTATTTTAGTTTCACTTAAGTAGTTATTTTTGCATTATTACTTGTTATCACTTGAATAATTAAAGTCATACAAGTTCGGATGATGCAATGATGTTGCTCTCGTTACGTTTATGCTATCGTGATTCTTAAAGGTAACAACAAATTGTGTTTCATATAAGCAAATACATAGCACAGTTTGGAGGTCAAATTATATCAGTTCACAGCAAAATTAAAATATACATTTCTCTTGTGATATCGGTATTAACTTATGGGCACCAGCCGTGGTACAGCCCTGAAAGAACTGATGTAAAATGTCTTGTGTTTGAGAATAAAACATTGAGAATGGATTTGGGCAATGCGATGGGAGTAGCATATAACAAAGCGGCTACTCGCTAGGTGGTAGGAGCGCCCACTGTGAAGTATACACCTATATTATCAAGATGGAGATAGATGGGGCATATTTTAAGAATGGAAGATTAGTTAGTCCAAGGTTTACCCTTATGGAGTTCGCTGGGCAGAAGAGGACGTAGTAGACCGACAGAAACGTGGCTGATGATAATGTGTTGGGAGTCTGATTCTGTGAACTGGATCAAACACAGAGATTTAGTACGAAAAACAGACATATATCGTGAATTCATTGAGGCCCTATGATTATGCCTCCGGGGATGCTAGAGGATTAACTATAATATCTAAAAATACTCTTGGAATTGGGAAAATTATGATTAATTTTTTTTGTCATGTACTTAAAATAATAATGATAAAAAAAATGTTTTTGACAAGATAAAGATATATTAAGGGCTATGTAATTATAAGTGAGGATTACAATATGGCTAATAACATTTTATTTGGTCGTGCTGCTAACACACTACCTACTTTCAAAAAAAGTTTTGATGAAATTGAATAATTATCCAGGCGTCTCCCTTCATATGACTATCGCCTAATCAAAATTATGTACAGGACTCTCTATAATAGTCAATCTCATATAAATGCCAAATATATTTGCTATGAGATATATAGATTCATATGAATTGATCCAAAAATTAACGCTAAATCAACACAGATATCTGTCCAAACATGCCTGACATCAAAGAATTATTTACACTGATTATGATATATACAAACTCGTGAACTCATCTCTCCATGGAGCGATTCTTATTTTTGAAACCCAAAAATGAACGATTGCATCTCTTCGTGAGCGATTGAATGTACTATTGCTTAATTGATATTTCATAAAATATATGCAGCTAATAAACTACAGCGGTACTCAAGGGGGCACAGACCTCCGACACGGCAGCTTATTTCTCAACCTTTTTCTCGACCTTGACCTATGACCTATAACTTTAAATATTGAATTACTTCCACGTCTTCACATGAACATTAATTACTAAACGTATCAGTACGCTATAGAAATATTATGACCAGAATGTTGTTCCCACACAAACGACCTTTTGCTCGACCTTGACCTTCAACCAATGACATTCAAAATTTGATTATTTCCAAGTCTTAAAATAACAATTAATCCCTGAACGTTTCTCTATTCTTTGACTAAATTTAAAGCCAGAAAGCTGTTCATACACAAACAAACAAACAGAGTAATAGATAAACAACGGCATAACATAACCTCCTCTCCAACTTCGTTGGAGAAGATATTACTATTTAGTAAATAACACAAGGTTGCATATATATATTACATCCTATATTACCTAACAACTAACCCCTGCTTTCTCTCTCTCTCTCTCTCTCTCTCTCTCTCTCTCTCTCTCTCTCTCTCTCTCTCTCTCTCTCTCTCTCTCTCTCTCTTTCACACAATTTGTGTCTGAGTTCTTAAGAATAATGGGAAAAAACTTTCTGTCGGTGTATAAAGTGAACATAATCTAATAATATACTTCCTCAGAGGCAGCAATACTATCTTTCTCTCTTTTTTTTTTTTAAATAGAAGCCTTTCTATTTGGGTCTCGAGAGAAGCGGATGCCCAGTTGTATCAAGATGGTTCATGTCTAACTTTTAATTGTAAAAAGGTAAACTTCACATACAATAAATGTTCATGATATAAATAAGAATCAACAGGGATATCTAAAGTCCTTCTTTAAGATATGGCTTGCCATTTTCAAACAATAATACTTTCATATCATGTACATTTCATATCATGATATCTTCTTTATGTAGAAGCAGGGAATTCTTGGCGTGTTTTGCATAGATAATTTCATCAACCTTAACACCAATATTATTTTTTTTTTACTTTTTTTTTGTATACTATAATTGGTGGTACCTGAGCTGTTAAAAGGCGCATTTTTTTATGTTACCCATAATCTTTCGACATTCAGATATATAAATAAAATAGTGCAGTATTGTTAAGAGAAAAAAAAGCTATTAAGAAAATCCTTACATTTTTATAAATCAAAGAACTCTTTAAAGGAAATTTCGATGGTACTCGAAAGCAAGATGGGCAATATTTGATTTTTTTCTCCTAAAAAATACATCCAGCCTCGCTATATGGCAGGTGAATCCGGGAAAGCAAGCTGATTCTGTTTCGTGACCTCGAGACTGATATGGCGTTTCGACTGTTATAAGACTTTTGAGGAGAAGCAAAGAAAATAGAAAAGGAAGGCCAGACATGAGAAATGGTCCTAGCATAAGTGAAGATTTATCATTTCTTGCTAAGATAGATTGATGAGGTAAGGTTAGAAGGAAGAAATTTGTTATTGGGCTGAGAGAGAGAGAGAGAGAGAGAGAGGGAGAGAGAGAGAGAGAGAGAGAGAGAGAGAGAGAGATGAGAGAGAAGGAGAGAGTGAGAGAGAGGTTTTGTTGCTTGAGTCGGAGAAATTTTGAATTAGACAAAAATGGTTAGTTTGTGTGTCAGAAAGAGCAAAAAGATACATTCCTGCATAAGACTTGAATAAAATCCAATGGTGTCCATGGTAAACTTTTCCTTTGATTGTAAATAAATTATCATGTTTTAGCTAATGATATAATTGGAATGTTTTTTGCATTCCCACTCGTGATATTTTTTGACAACTATTTACTAATCTCTTCCCCTCCTTTAAATTTCAGAAGTATGTAACTGCAGTTCTTAATCATAATACGTAAAGAAAAATAGGGTTAAAAATTTTTACCGTAGGAGCCTATCTAAAATTGGTTATCATATATGCCCTCATATTAGCTCTTCACATCTCTTGGTTCATGTTGATATATCCCTGTATAAAGTTAATATATTTATTTACTTCTTGAATCATAATTTGTATAATTAATTTTGAAAATAATCATATATCAAAAGAAAGTGTATCGCGCTAAAGAATTAACTTCTATATTGTTAATAACCTACAATTCTGGGTTATTATCTAAAAGTCATAATAAACGAAAGAATTCCCTGTTCACAAAGTAAACACGCTTTAGCCAAAAACCGATTGATGCTAAAAATAAATGAATAACGATATTATAGTTATAGATTTCAGAACCTGGTAAAGATTGCAATACCAGTGTTCTGTTAAATATATTCGAAAAATAAATTCTATATCTACATGGATGTTTTGATATACATAAGATATTTTAGAAGTCTAAATTTTTTTGCTTAAATACCAATTAAAACCATAATTAAATGTTTTTCACATTATCTATAAAGCTTACTATCTAAAAATAGAAATTTCCCTCTAAAAAAGAAAGAAAATGTCATAGTCATAAAACCATCAGCTTGTATGCTGTCTGTGTTTATATATCCATTAAAACTAAAAATTAATATTTTTCTCACATCTTTAAATCCTACTACATAACAAAACTGAAAGATATCCCTCTCCAAAAGCAGAAAAGGGTGATACTCATAAAACCATCAACATATATGATAAACACATTCCTAATGCTATACCAGGCATATAAAGTGCATATAGATTTGCATCGAGTGTGTTCGTAATTGGAATTTAATGATAACCGGATAAAACAGAAATTACATTATTCTAGTAATGGAGACTAAGATTTTGCTTTTATTGGTGATAAGGAAATGAAAATAAGAAAGAACATACAAAATAAATAGATATATGGGCAGCAGTATTACACTTATAAAGTTAATAAAATAATAAAGTTAAATTGTATATTACATCGAAAACAATGTCAGTTGAAAAATTAAAATTACATAAATTACCGCTCCAATTC
>NC_090725.1:29033150-29038150 GCF_036898095.1 Palaemon carinicauda | reverse complement strand
CTTACGCTTATACCTAACACTAACTTTCATACGTTTTACCTGCCCACCTGTTCTATACCGTCTGCTCCCCTAAGGTCTCATTTTCGTACATCATCACAAGCACGTGGCCGTTCAATGCCGTCACAAGGGAAACCCTGGAGAAGTCAGGAGTAGGCCTATTGATGGGGAGTGTCGGGAAAAAAGACAAAGGCCGATGACCAATGGGACAGAGGTTACGCCAATTACCCCACCCTATAATTTGGGGCAGAATTAGGTTTAGTTGACCTGGGAGCAGCTGGGCCTTTTTCTTCACTTTTCACCCTTCATGGAGGCAGGACCTGTGACACGTTCTCCACAAGGGAGGAAACAGTGTCCGTTTTATCAAGGTAAGGTGTCTGCACTTTGAGATCCTCATTATCCTTACCCAACCTTCCATCTCCTTCCATTATCACATACCATCCGTTCCTTTTATCCTTAACGAAAGATCCTATCCACTGAACCTCTATTATCCCATTACTTATATCCCAACCACGTGTGCCGTTGGTTGGGGCCCGGTTGGTAACGTCTCTGCCTGGTGTTTGCCAGTCAGAGGTTAGAGTCCCGCTTAGACTCGTTAGTGCCAAATAGTGTCTGCAACCTTACCATCATTGAGAGCAAAGGTTGGGGGGTTTGGGGGAGCCTCTAGGTCTATCTGCTGAGTCATTAGCAGCCACTGCCTGGACCTCCCTGGTCCTAGCTTGAGAGGAGAGAAGGTTTGGGCGCTGATCATATAATATATAGTCAGTCTCTAGGTCATTGTCTTAATTGATAGGGTAATGTCACTGTCCCTTGCCTCTGCTATTCATAAGTGACCTTTAAACCTTTAAATCTTTAAGTAATTCACCCTATGACAGTGTTGATTCCTCCGTGATAGTGTTCAGATACCCAAGTTTTGCATTTTTATTTTATTTGCTTAAAGGTTTTAACCAAATGACTTCATTGTGTGCCCAGCCTGTAAAAGTAAGTGCTTGGTTAATAATTCAATTTATTTCCCTTTCCAGGGAATGAGATTGCTGTGCTGAACCATCGTCCACGGCCCATCCAACTCCATGTGAACACGTTGGGACTTAAATCAGCAATATCTTCCCGTGTTGTGCTCCCCTTTTTAATATTATTGTTAAATGTATTGTAAATATATATATTTTATTTTTGTCGGTATTCCTTGTCTTACTACCGACTGGCGACCTTACCATGGTTCTTTTGTTTATGCCCTGAGTTTTAAAGAAGAGCCGGACTCACAAGCCCTGGCGTAACAATGTGTATATATATGTATGTATATATATATATATATATATATATATATATATATATATATATATATATATATATATATATATATAAATATACATATATATATATATATATATATATATATATATATATATATATCTATATATACGTATATATATATATATATATATTTATATTATATATACATACATATATATATACATATATATATATATATATATATATATATATATATATATATATATATATATATATATATATATATATATATATATATATATATATATATATATATATATATATATATATATATATATATGTATATATATATATATATATATATATATATATATATATACATATATAAATATATATATATATATATATATATATATATATATATATATATATATATATATATATATTTATATATATATATATATATATATATATATATATATATATATTTATATATATGTTTATATATATATATATATATATATATATATATATATATATATATATATATATATATATATATATATATATATATATATATATGTGTGTGTGTGGGTGTCTGTGTGTGTGTGTGTATATGATTCGGAAATAGAATATCTTCGTAATAAAATTATCAGTGATATCCAAGGTATAATCTTCTCTCTAGATTAAAATCCGTGTAAATTTCCATTATTATTTGCTTAATTGCTACAAAGATGAAGTGTTTAATTCAATAGTTTTAGAGAAGAGACTTATTCACTAAAGGAAATAATTTCCCTTTTTTTATATTTCTTTATCTAGACAATGATCCAAAGTTTTGATTTCATTTTTTTAAAAGCATTAGAAATAACTTCTAATCCATATCGAGTTCTCTATTTAATAAAAATATATTTAATTCCTATAAAAAGATTATTCATTATTGCAATCAGAATTTTATATATTGGAATGATTATTGATAAATATTGCTCGGTATAATCAAAATTATTTGGTTTACTAATGATAAATATCATATATTTGTATATAATTATTGGCTTGAAAAAGGCATGAATGGCCAAAAAAAACTTCCATGCATAGGAATTAATATTAGAAGTTGTATTAGTTCATAAAATTTCGATGAATCTTTACAGAAAGGTTTAAAAACTATTTAAAAAACTAGAGAAATGGGTGGGAACATAGAAAACTGACTGCAGACCGCAAAGAGAAAAATATATCAGACTTTTTTTTTTAATCTAATAACATCAATGTAATAGAAATACGAAAACCCCTCTCGCTGAAAAATACCATGTAAAACTCTCTCTCTCTCTCTCTCTCTCTCTCTCTCTCTCTCTCTCTCTCTCTCTCTCTCTCTCTCTCTCTCTCTCTCTCTCTCTCTCTCAAACACTCTGGGGATAACTATATAGCACTGGAGACTATACAGAGCTCCAACCACCTGTTGAGATACTACCGCTGAAGACTTATAGTGTTTTTTGACTGGCCTAACAGTACTACATTGCACCCTTATTGTTGGTTACGGTTAATTTTCCACCTGCCTACACATACACGGAATAGTCTTGCCTATTCCTTACAGACTCTCCTCTATCCTCATACACCTGACAACACAGTGATTATCAAGCAATTTTTCTCCCTCCAAGGGGTTAAATACTGCACTGTAATTCTTCAGTGGCCACTTTTCTCCTAGTAAGGGTAGAATAGACTCTTAGGCTATGGTAAGCGGCTCTTCTAGGAGAAGGACACTCCAAAATCAAACCATTGTTCTCTAGTTTTGGGTAGTGCCATAGCCTCTGTCCTATGGTCTTACAATGTCTTGGGTTAGAGTTGTCTTGTTTGAGGGTACACTCTGCCACATTATTTTATTTTTTTCCTCTCCCTTTTGTTTTGTTATAATTTTTATAGTTTATTCTGAAACTATCTATATCATTATTGTTACTGTATTTAAGATATTTAATTTTTCTTGTTTTCTTTCCTCACTGGGCTATTTTCCCTGTTGGAGCCCTTGGTCTTATAGTATCCTGCTTTTCCAACTAGGGTTGTAGTTTAGAAGTAGTAATAATAATAATAATAATAATAATAATAATAATAATAATAATAATAATAATATAGTATTATATAGAGAGAAAATATTCATAGACAAAACAAAAACGAAGGAAAAAAACTTTCTGCCAAAAATACATTACACATAGACGAGGATAACCCTCGATGGTTATTGTGTTTGGAAAAGGCCAAATCAGCTGCTTTTAATGCCATTTGGGGAAATGGATTTTGGGGTTTCAGTCGACTTTACAACTCAACGAGCTATTCTTTTGCAGCCCCAAAACCGCTTCTCCTTTCTTTTGCTCCCCTGGTTACTAACTCTTCTATTTCACGACTCTTCACAAATAGGTACAGGGATTCGGAGTGCGGTTAATGCTTGAGCTTTAATCACTATGATAAATTAAGAAGAAAATTGTTGTTTAGGGTTCTTTAGTTGACTGAGGCTGGTAGGTGAGCTAAATGCTTATACATGGATTCATATACACATACACATATCAGAGATAATTATATATTACTTCATACTTGAGTATATGTTTATGTATAGATTGACGATGATATTCTAAACATTTTTAATTGTAATGATGCAACTAGGAAATTATCAAGTATTTATATAAAATAATGTAATTATGATAATTTCATTATTCAACTTACTATTTTGAATAATAGCGGCTATTAATTTTGCTAAAAGGGAACGGTAGAACATAGTTTAGAGGAGATGAGAATTCAGATTTTTAATTCTTTCTTTGCATGGTCTTAAATATACATAGGTGGTTTTTAAGCGTTTTGAAATTTTTAGTGGCTACCAAGATATTTCAAGCAAAATTCTTTGTTTCTTATCAGTCAAAGAGTGGAAGACTAGTTATTGATGAATGTTGTAATAAATGTTGCAGACAAGGCGAAAGTGTATGGGTTATCAAAGAAATAGATAGCAGAAACTTCTGAAAATGAGATTGCCCAACAGGAAATCGGACAAGTGGAGTCAGAGATAAAGAAACGATAATTTTGTAGAATAAAGTTCCATTAAATTTACTCTCTTTAGCTTAATTATTATTATTATTATTATTATTATTATTATTATTATTATTATTATTATTATTATTATTATTATTATTATTATTATTATTATTATTATTATTATTATTATTATTTCCAGCTAATCTAGAAAACATAGTTCGAAAAGCAAGATGCTATTAGCTCAATTGCGCTACCAGGAAAAATTAGCCTGGTGAGGAAAATAAATTAAATAGATATGAGCTATGAAAAATAATTAACAATTAAAATAAAGTATCTAAAGAACAGTAACAACATCCAAACAGATATTTCATATACGTTCAACATAAAATAATTTGCTTCAAGTTTGAACTGGAGAATGGTTGAAACTTTCAGTGATATTTGAATTCGGCCCAAAGGAGAAAAAAAAACACCTTCAGTAATAAGTCAACCAAAATGGTGAGTTTGGAGCTGTTTCACAGCTTAAGGGTTGTAGTGACGTTTGGGGTAACGTCCCTGACTGGCGATTGCCAGACTGATGTTCGAGTCCCGCTCAAACTCGTAAGTTCGTTTAGTTGCTGCAACCTCTCCATCCTTGTGAGCTAAGATTGTTGGGTTTTGAGGAGCCAATAGGTCTATCTGCTGTGTCATCAGCAGCAATTGCATGGCCCTCCTTGGTCGTAGCTCGGGTGGAGAGTAGGCCTGGGCGCTGA
>NC_090725.1:29008150-29028150 GCF_036898095.1 Palaemon carinicauda | reverse complement strand
TTTTTTCTCTATACAAGAGATAATTTCATATCTCATATAAGCTGAAATTGATTATTTAAAGACTAACTATGGTTATATAGTATGTATAGTTAAGGTCAAGTTATTCTGGAATTTGATATTTATGTAGACGTATAGAGAAATAATGGAAAAACCTAAGACAGTACCAAAATTAACAGCACGAGAAATAATGAAAGTTTTAAAAAGCGTGAATAGAGGTAAAACATCAGGATGTGTGAGGGAAACGCAATTCAGGTGCTTCCGAGGAAATGGTAAGACAGAAAATAATAGATCTTATTTTGAAGTGTATTTGGTTGATGAGTTATATGCTATTGATTAAAAATGATCTCAGGAATTAGTTGCTTGATTGGAGGGAATTTACCAGAGTAAGCCTTTCCAGTTTTTAATATGTTCGTCACCGATATTTTGTTTTATATTTTTCTATATCATGCATTCTAGAAACTAGCAAATCTTCTTCATAACAGCATATATGCCCAATATCATATTTCCTTCAAAGTAAGAGATCAAGTAAATTTGTTTTTATGTTTGTTTTAAATGAAAAGTTTTCTGTAAAAGGTAATTGTTGAAGAAATTCCCTATTGAAGCGTTTAAAACTTTATCTAAGAAAAAAATCAGTCTTCTCTCTAAACCACCTCCTTACTTACGATTAACCTATTACTTCAATACTTATGAACAGCATACTATCTTATACGAATGTATCACACCTTTAACCTGCATCTTATCCATAATCACTCTTGGGTAATTACCAGCGAATTACTTCTTTCTTCTCTATTTTCCAATTACTTGATTAAAAGTTATCATATATAATGAGATATGATTATCAATCAATTAATTAAGAAAATATGAGGAGAACATATATTTGTCACTTCTATAAATGCTTCCGTCCTATGTCTTCAAGGCCGTTTGTAACTTTGTCAATGTATAACAGTCTTAATTCTAAATCATTATTTTATACGGAGACCATATACACTTTTTTTTTTTAAATGAAAACTTTCCCCTATGAAAATTTTCCCTAGAAAAAATGGCCTAATGCTAGAATCCCTATAAGTTCTTTCTTCAGACAGCTTTTATAATGATTGTAACGCTTTGAGAAGGCTAAAATCCATACAGTACAATTTTAATTATCCTTAATAATCACTTCCACTAATGTTCTCGTACTTTTCATACCAATTCTACTGTAATCTTATAACATAATTACTCTTCCGCTTTCTCATGTAAAATAAATTAACCTTTAAATTAATCAAACTTTAAAAGGAATAAAACATGTATTACTTCCCTATTCGTATTTTAACGAATTAGTTTTAAACGACCATTTCACGCAGAAAACTTCCACAACATTATCTTCTTCATATACCTATATGAAAAACTTATCATCAGAGTTCCATGAATATCATTTCCTTTCCTTCTCTCTAGTTCCTTCTTTATAAAATTTAGGCTATATCTTTGTTTTATCGACAGCTTGAGTTCCAAAGCCATTGTAAATGACCATGACTCTCTTATCTATGTAATAGTATTACTATTAAATTATTAGTATATGAATGAGTCCCCTGTTTTCGAAGACGTCTCATTAGTGCACAGGTTTTTTTTTTATAGTTAAAACATTCATTTAAGCATTTCATAAAAATAACTAAAAAACCTTACTAAGAAAGATAATTATGAATAATCTGCACGGGAATAAACAGATTTATAGAGTTATTTTCCTAAGCATTATATAGAAAGCTTTGTGGGAGGGAAATTACCTAGAGTGATATCATCGTATGTGACAGTTTGGCTGGTAAGACTGACAAAAGAAAAGGAGGTGGGGGTGGAAGGGAGAAAGCTGGAAGGATTTTTTTTATGATTCCAAAACCTTTAGAAACTGCTCCGGGATTTACATTAAAAAAAAAATAAATACTTTACATACAGTGGGGGGAAATAAATATCGATGCAATAATCATAAAACGCCATTTGTATTCACAAATCATTTTTTTCAAGTAGAGAGAGAGAGAGAGAGAGAGAGAGAGAGAGAGAGAGAGAGAGAGAGAGAGAGAGAGAGAGAGAGAGATTATAAATTTTATGGTACATCAATAATCATACATATTAATGCTGGTAGTTTTATAATCATTGTCAATTCACTCCCAACTGAGTATGTTGGAAGGTAATTGTTCATGAGACTGGGTTTTTTAGACAATGGTTGGGTGAATGGGGATTTTTTGAAAACGCCAAGGAACAATATCAATCAAAACCCTACTGACTATGAATTCGCAGAAGGAAAGGCATTGCCAACTTATAAAATATATGTGCCAAACGCTGCTGTTACAAGAGAGCTTGGCATTACTAAGATCTTGGCCGGTGGAGGCGGTAGCAGGACTAAAGAAACACCAATGATAAACATTGGAGAGGTGGCCGTAGGAAGATATCTCAGGATAATACACTTATTTTTAAATGAGAGAGTCTATTTTCTTTTTTTTTTCATTTAAAAAATGGGATTATAATAAGGGATGAGCTGTATTTTTATACCTGCTCAAGCGCAGAGAGGAATCGTCTTCAAGCTATAGATATCCAATATAGGATTGCAGCTGATAGAGTAAACCTTGAAGAGCACCATAAGCTGTAAAGATTGTCTTTTAGATAATGGAAAGGTTTATAAATAGTTGTATATCATCTAATAATATAGATTCAATTAAATTAATCAAGTAATTAGGTTACACTGTTAAAAACCGGTGATATTATTCGTAAATTCTCCGTGAAAATATCCTGTTCTCGGCTCTATTTCAGTAAGATAGATGCGACCGTAATTTCAACATAGTTTGTTATTATCTTTTAGGGGTTGTTGATCGTAATATCAATCCTTTAAGTCAATGTATCCGTTTTTAAAAACCAACGAATAAAGGTTGCCAGAAATTTACCGTTTTATAAATGAAAATTTTCAAGTGTACAAAACGTGCTTCTAGGGTAAATATGATTCCAAGTAACTTCAAAGCCATAATGACTATAACCTTAAGTTAAGATATTATACATTCTGTAATTACTCTACATGGCTTCGCGGTTTTTATTATTGGATTTAGTGAAAGTGGGTTTTGCATTATAATCTAAGTGTGATACTTGTCTTACTTCCCCTAATCATAATTAACACATTATTAGTCGTAAGTTGAAAGAACAAATCGATATTGAACTCCTGGAATGACCTAGCAAAGGATACTGCATGAACCCTGTGAGGAATATATGGGGGAGGCCTAGTTAGCAGTCTGATACAAGGATAAGAGCAACGTGACCAACGTCTGCTTGAAGGCACATTACTGGATTAGGGATTATCCCAGCGAAGTAGATAGAGCATCCAACTGAAAGTAGTTTAAAGGTTTAAAGGCCGGTGATATATCGCAGAGGCAAGGGACAGAGACAATGTCCTAATGACTGACCATATATGTATATGATCAGCATCCAAGTCTCCTCTCTACCTAAAATAGGACAATTATTATTATTATTATTATTATTATTATTATTATTATTATTATTATTATTATTATTATTATTATTATTATTATTATTAGTAGTAGTAGTAGTAGTAGTAGTAGTAGTAGTAGTAGTAGTAGTAGTAACATGATTCACCCAATAATTCTGTTTTTAGAATAAAATTCATCATAGTTCTCAATAATAAAAAAATATATAAAGGAACTTAAAAAATAAATTACTAAAATTTTTAAGACTAAATCTGAGAATGCTCTCAGCAAGGATATGTCCAAGTCCTTTAACCTCAAGCGGAACAACTTCCTACAAAGATCAATCCCAAGGTTAAAATCAATAGATGTACGATGAAGCCATCTTTCTTTAATCTCGTTGTGCAGAGTGTAAGCGTTGAAAAATAGAAAATAAGTTATATATATATATATATATATATATATATATATATATATATATATATATATATATATATATATATACTTATAGTGCCAACGTTATGCATGCGTGTCGTAAGAGGCGACTAAAAGGGACGGGACGAGGGGGCTGGGAACCCCCTTTTCTGTATTTACAATACTCTGAGACATCAGCAAAGCGATGGAGCTGGGTGGAGAGTGACTGTTCCTCGCACTCTAGTTTTAGGGTGTTTGTTTGAATGTGTGTGGATGTAGTACGATAGAGAGTACAAGATGTGAGATTGGAAATGTGTTTAGGAATAGAAGGTTGGATGTATTGGTCTTGTGTGAGACAAAGATAAAAGGGAATGGTGAAGTGATGTTTGGTGAAATTTCTGGTAGAGTGTCTGGAATGAAAGGGGAAGAGCGAGAGAGGGTGTGGCTTTATTGCTGAGTGAATGGATGACAGGTAAAGTAGTGGAATGGAAGGAGATATCATCTAGGTTAATGTGGGTAAGGGTTAGGTTGGGTAGGTAATGTTGGGCGTTTGTCAGTGCGTATGGGCCAGGTAGTGAGAAAAGTGAAGAATAGCGGAATGAGTTCTAGAATAATTTAACTAGCTGTGTAGAAGGACTGGGTGGAAGGAATTATGTAGTTGTCATGGGTGACTTAAATGCTAGAGTGAGCGCTGGAGATGTTGAAGGTATCATTGGGAAGTATGGAGTACCGGGTGAAAATGAGAGTGGTGAGAGACTGGTAGATATGTTTGTTGAGCAAGAGATGGTGATACGATCTAGCTTTTTCAAAAAGAAAGATAAAAACAAGTATACATTGGTAAGAGTGGTAAATGGAAGAGTGGTAGAAAGGACCATAATGGATTATGTGTTGATAACTAAAAGAATGTTTGGAAGATTGAAAGACGTGCACGTGTTTAGGAGTATGGCTAATGGTATGTCTGATCATTTTTTGGTGGAAGGAAAATTAGTTGTATCAAAAGAGTGGGGGAATAGAGTAGGTGGATGTGAAAGGGAGCTAGTGAGGGTTTAAGAGCTAATAAAACCTGGGGTAAAAAGTAAATATCAGGAAAGGTTGAAAATGGCATATGACGAAGTGAAAGTAAGAGAAACTGGTAATTTAGAAGAGGAGTGGAAGTTAGTGAAAGAAAATTTTGGGGGGATTGCAAGTGATGTGTGTGGCAAGAAGGTTATTGGAGGCAGCATGAGGAAGGGCATTGAATGGTGGAATGAAGGAGTGAAGGTAAAAGTGGAAGAGAAAAAAAAGGCTTTTGAAGAATGGCAGCAGAGTAATAGTATAGAGAAGTATGAAAAATATAGAGAGAAAATATTGGAGGTAAAGCGTGAGGTACGTGAGGCAAAGAGGGCAGCTGGCCTGAGGTGGGGTTAGGGATTGGTAATTCTTATGAAGAGAATAAGAAGAAGTTTTGGAAAGAAATTAAGAGATTAAGGAAGGCTGACTCAAGAATTGAAGAGACAGTGAAAGGTTGAAATGGAAGGTTGTTAAAAGGAGAGGAGGCAAGGAAAAGGTGGGCGGAGTATTTTGAAAGTTTACTGAATGTTAAGGATAATAGGGAGGCAGATATAATTGCTTTTGCAGGTTTTGAGGTTCCGGTGATGGGAGATGAGAATGAGAGAGAGAGAGAGAGAGATTACAATAGAGGAAGTGAGGAGAGCACCAGGTGAAACGAGAGTAGGAAAAGCATCTGGTATTAATGGTGTGAGAGCTTAAATGTTGAAGGAAAGGGGTGTGACTGTACTTGAATGGCTGGTGAGATTGTTTAATATATATATTTAATATATATATATATATATATATATATATATATATATATATATATATATATATATATATATAATTTTTCGATCATGTTAGTTTTATTGTATAGGAGAGTCATCGTTCATATGAACTTTCTCATTCCCTTTCCATTCTACACATCGCCCTCAGCTCCCAATCCTCTCTCCTCAGTCATCACTCTCAATCCTTATCCCTCCTCATCACATCCCTCCTTTTTATCCTCTGACGCACCACACTCCATCCGCCTCATCTTCGGTATTTTCTTACCTCTTTTTTATACATTCTACAGTCTACTACATTTATATACATAGTGTTCCTAGCCTTCTTTTATATATAATATATTCTTCTTTCCAGTAGTGATATACCAGCAATCCATCTGACCTTTTTAAAATTAGTTCTTTTCAACATTATTTCCACCTGCCTCTTCAGGGAAAAGTTTTCGCTCCGTATGATTATATGAGCATGATGCCATTCATATAGATTTATTTATAAAACCATAAAACTTATCTAAAACTGTTGTAGTATTTCATTTGATTTTCTTCATGGCTTTTTTTTATCATTTTCTGTCTCACTGCTTTTTCAGTTCCGCCTTCACTATTATTTTTGCACATACGTAGTTAAACTCGTTACTCTGAGTTTAGCAGTGTACCATATTATTTCATTATCAGTTTTCATGCGATTCTCTACTAGTTATCTTCAGCTCTCTCTTCCTAATCTCCAACCTCCATATTTTCTTTTGTGGAGTTTCTTTTTATGCTTAAAACCTTCCCCGAAGTTCTTTATCATCTAAAATGAGTACGTTAGCAATCTTCAGTTCCCATAATTCTTCATTGTTCTCTACTTCTGATGTCCAAATGTCTATAATGACAAGGAACAGGAACAGATTCAAAGCAGGACCTTGAAGTAGGCTAGCTTCCACAAAAATTTCCTCAGTCTGCCCATATCTTTTACTTACGGTGGTTCTCGTCCCCCTCATACATCACCCTCTTGAACCTTACCAACCTTTCTGATACTACTCTCTTTCCTAAGCACCAAGAAGACTAACCTTCTCTCTACCCTCTCTTACGTCTTTTCAAGATCCATATAAAAATTAAAACTATCCTGTTACATTCAAGATGCTTCTCTTGATTTTTTTTTATTATTATTGTCTTTCGTTTCTTAAACCTAAACTACTGCTGATGTTTATATATCAGTTCTAGCAACCTTCCGTATACTATTACTTCTGGTTGAATATAAGCTAAAACAGTAATATTCCTCTGTAAGTTTTATATTTATATTTGTTTTGAAGTGCAGTTATCACTCAGGTTTCACCTTCTTTTATAGGTTCCGGTGGCATGATTTGAAAAAGAAATTTTTATAATTTCTATCCATACACACGAACACACACACACACACATATATATATATATATATATATATATATATATATATATATATATATATATGTATATATATATATATATATATATATATATATATATATATATATATATATATACATACACATATATATATATATATATATATATATATATATATATATATATATATATATATATATATATATATATACATATATATATATATATATATATATATATATATATATATATATATATATATATATATATGTGTGTGTGTGTGTGTATATATATGTATATATAAATATATATATATATATATATATATATATATATATATATATATATATATATATATATTTATATATATATATATATATATATATATATATATATATATATATATATATATATATATATATATATATATATATATATATATGTATATATATATATATATATATATATATATATATATATATATATATATATATATATATACTTATATATATATATATATATATATATATATATATATATATATATATATATATATATATATATATATGCATATACATATTTTTGGGCTCAGGCCATGTCATCCTGATGGAAGTTCCTAAAAGGCAGGTTCCTAGGGTATATTTGACTACAGTGATATTCCCAGAGAATTTTACCTTGAGGTATCCCGAATTCTCAATCCTGGAGCGAATATCCCTAAATAATCTCACAGGGATATCGCATAATATCAGAGGACGTATTCTTGACATGTCACATAGCTATCTTCACCCCGAACAGTATTAACACTTTGAGGGGTTATAGTTACAAGAATCTGAAACGAGAATGAAAAGAGAGCAGCTCATAAGGCATCTCTCCTATTCTGTTTCCAGATTGTATCTGATTAAGGCGGTAGCGCCATCTTTATTCCTTTTCGTGTAGCTCTACTACTCTGTGTTTTCCCTGTGTTCTCTCGTTATTTTGGATATAATTCAACATTTTGATAACTTCTCCGGCCTCTGCTGCCTCTGGAAAGTTGAGTATTATCTTTGCTGTGTATAAATGTAAGCTCTTGTCGTTCTGAATTAAATCACAAGTGATATTAACTTAAACAATAGCTGTTGCCTACCGGAGGCATGCTGGATGATATCGCTCGCTCGGGGTCATTTAGTTAGCTAGAGCGACGTTCCCGGTTTGTTATGCTTTAATAATCTAGCTATTTAGCTCCTCTAGGAATGCTTACATAATGCCATTAGTTTTTAGTTTGGTGATATATGTAACCAATCTTGCCCTTCGTGAGACTTAGTAGTCTAGGCGTCTGGCACTAGTACTTTCATGCATAATATAAGTTTTTTCCGAGTGTTATATTATTGAAGCTATGGGCAAATATTTTATGCTTGTAAGATATTGTTGAATGTTCTTTCCAAGATTGTATACGAGAGAGTTTCAGTGAATTAGGTAATAGATTCTCACCGCACCTAGACTAGTATCCTAGGTACAGTAGTATACTTTCGCACATCCCCAATTGTTCTTTTCTCCTCCGGAGGCTAAATTCATTCCCTCTCTCCCTCTGAGTAAGCCTTAGGCTTAATCCTAGTGGTTCTATCTGTATAATAATTCAGGTATAACTATACTAGGATATGTCTCTCCTGACCTGATAACCGGAGTGACTGGTTTTTTGGGTTAGGGCAGAACATCAGAGTTTCTAGTCGGTGGTCTGCTTCTTCCTAGCATAGAGAATGAGTCTCCTTTGCTAGGTTAGGGGCGGATACAGGAAGCGTTGCTTCCCTAGTCCCCGTCTGAAGGATTCTGTATGAGATGATTCTTTCCTCTAGTGGTCTAGCAGGCATTCCTGTGTTGTTTTTCTCGGGATGGAGAATGAGTTTTCTCCGTTGCCCGGCGAAATAACTTCACCTAACTTTGTTCTGGTTGGGAGGAGGATAGCAAGTATTGCCAGTCTTCCTCCCTAATAGACAACTCCAGGTTAGGATGAGCTTCCCTAACTGCTGAGTGTGTCTCTTGCTAGAACGAAGTTTATAGGACCCTTATCCCTTACCATCATCTCTTTCTTTTATTACCTTTTGGCCGCAGTCCTACTTCCGTACCTAGTATAGGTTAGGATGCAGGACCGGCTCGACTCTCTGCCGGCTGACAATTACGTATCGGCCGACAAAGACCTCTTGTTCATTGCAGAGTGAACCCCAGACCTCCCTTGGTCTCCCTTCCATGTGTTCCGGTAGAGTACGGCAGGCTATGGATTCTTTGGAAGCCTGAATGCTACATTCTCCCCTTCCATGAGTTCACTCTTTCTGGATGGAAGGTTGTATGGCAATGCCGCCTTATAACCTTACATCCATACTGTTTCTCTTACTAGTGTTTTGTTCCCCTACCCCGGCTGCCGGTTTAACTACCGGCAGCCGGGTAGTTGGAAGTTCTCTGGTTCTTAGCCACTGTCGGCAGGCATGGGTATTGCTATCTTTTCCTGCCAGCAGTGGAAACACTGCCCGAAATCTGCTGGCCACTACGATTAGCGGCCGGCAGCCGGATGTTAGTGTTTTTAGCTGCCGGCAGGCAATCATTGCCGGCCGGCACACATTTGCAAACCAGTGATCTGCCGACTATTAGTTAAAGGTAGTATATTTTTGAACTATACGGGGGTAAATGCCAGCCGACGCGTGCTGGCGCACACCGGCATGTGCCGGCACATGCTGGCAGGCACAGCAGCATGCGATGTACAGTTGTTTCTATACTTGTAGTGTAGTACACACTGCATCCATAAACTACAGTACAGAGTTTGTTGTAACACTAAAGTTCTTCCAACATACTTAATGTTATCTTGTACAGCCTTTTGTTGAGACCGTACAATATATAGAAAGTGAGTTTTTTCTGTATTCATTCTATCCCGTATATTAAAACTTTATTTCAAGGTGGGGGCTACACCTTAAATTTCCGTTTAGGAAATTACATAAGGTATTCTAGAATAGAATTAACCTTAGTTTTAATATTTTGGGAGGTTACAGCAATTGGTTGGGCAGGAAATACAAGTATGTGCCTTCCCTTCTTTCTTTTATAGCTTTACTGTGTAAGCTACATGTTTCAACATAAGTGAAAAGCCTTCACTTGATACTCATGGATTTTTCTTCTCTTTACAGGAAGACCATCCGAAGTGCGGGAGTGTATTCTGCAGTGTCCGCAGCAAGAACTTTTGTGGACATCAGTCTCGCAGGAGGCACGCAACATGCGCAGCCTCCAGAAGTGATCTCAGGTATTGGGATATTCAGGTTTGTACTCTATCTTCTAACCTGATTACCGAGGCTTTTGACAATCGTAAGTCGACGCAGCCAAGGGATGCTGCCAGGGAAAAGTTACGAACCTGGGTGAGGGATTTTCAGAAAAACACCTCAGGCCCCTACCTTCCAAATGAGAAGATGAGGGCATACCTTTTGCCTAAAGCATCGGCTGATGCAGTCATTCCTCAGCCTCAGGTGGAGATACCAACTATCCAGAATCCAGTAGATTCTGAAGTCTCGGCCGCCCTTCAAGACATCCAATTGGATGATAAGATGTCGGAGGTGTCAGATTCTACAGAGAAAGACCTTCTAGGGGAAGGTCAGGAGGAGGAGCTGTACCAGGCTCCTCAAGTAAAAGAGGAAGAAATCGACGAGGTGTCGGTTACATCGGTTCCGGACCCAGAACCTGTTCCCTCTACATCGTCTCCTATCCCAGATGAACTGGGAAGGACTCTTTCTTCTATTGTTGAGATGATCCAACAAATTCAAAGGAAGAATGATGAGAAGGAAGCTGCAATGAAACTGGAGATACGAAGACTTGCAGCATCGACTCAACGTGAAGGATCTTCTTTTGTGCTCGGACACCAATCCTTGGAGGTATGCCAAACACATGCCAATGACAACCGGGAAGATCATGATATCAGAAAAGTTGGGAGCAATTCCCCTGGAAACAGTGGAATTATGGCCCAACAAAGATTCTTATCCGGACTGCTATGTCCGTCTTAGGAAGGAGCCAGCCTCAAAGGAGGAGACGGAGCCAAAGAGGGTCATAGTTCTTGACCATAGTAAAGCACAGGCGTTACTAGCAGGCTCCATGAAAGAGAGGGGCTTCACGAACTCAAAGGTGCCACCCTTGAGTAAGAAGCTTCCCTCCTTTGTGGCCTCTCCATCTAGAGCCTTTCCCTTCATGGAAAAGGGATATAAGGCAGCCTTAAAGGCGGTGGAGACAGGGAAACCATGCCCCTCCTTGGAGGAGTGCAAGCCATTATATCTGACCTTGCCCTTGGACCAAGAAGACTGGAAGGTCGTCCACCTTACCTTCTCAGTCGGGAAACTTCAAGCTGACATTGCTGAACGTTAGTTTGGTGAGGAACTTCCAAAACTGTCGTATGTTCTCTTGCGCAGAGAGCGAAAGACAAAGGGAGGACTTGCGGCATCGATGTCGTTCCAAACGACATTAAAAACGATGGCAAGTGACCCCAAGAACCAGGAGATGTTCATGGTAGTAGCCAAAACCCATCTGGCTACAGTTACGAAGGATCTCTATAGCTTTATTAAAGCCAGGAGAACCTGTAAAGAGCTCGTGTTCGCCTCGGCTGCGGTGAGGCACGAACCGAGGAGACTGATATCCTCTTGTATCTGGGGTAAAGACCTCTTTCCCAGTGAAGTGGTTAAAGAGGTAGTAGACAAGGCCACCACAGAGAATAGGAACCTTCTCAAAAAGTGGGGCTTAGATTTTAAGAGAAAGTCTTCTCCAGATGAGGGTCCCCAACCCAAGAAGAAGACAAAAAGGCCTAGGCCATCCTCTCGGCCGGCTAAACCCTATCGACAGTGTTCGATATTGATACTTAGGTAGGAAGTTCTATTAACCATAATAATTACATGGAACATAGATGAACAATTGTTAGTAATTATTTCTCAGCTGATCCCATCTCGTCAATGTGTGCTTGATGGATAATAAGACGTTTTTATTCTAAAAAATACATTTAATGTATAAAAGACTACATTGTACTCTTTACTCTGTGACAGCTGACTCCAAAGTGTGTATGGAGCGTCTCACACAATCTGACAAACCAAAACATTGCTAAACAAAAGAGCATCGCTCTGAAAAGACTTAAATCCTACTCCAGTACAAATCATAAAGAATTACATCCTAACTTTGAGGTAACCAACAAATATTTGAATCCTTATACCAAAACAAATCATTACTCTTATGTATAAAGCATAACATGTTTTATTCATGCAATATGATGCAATGTTGCGCAATACCTGCAACACTTGAAATAATATAGTACATTACAATAATACATAACAGTCTCCTCCCCCTTAACTTGACATTGTAAAAATCTTCATAAATCTAATCTCTCAGGGGGCTTTCCTCTGTTAATCCTATTAGGAAGCACTTTAACCTCATCTTGTACTGGTACATAAATTGGTTCTGAATCTACATTGGATGTTGGACCATCTTGGTTAATATTTGACTCATTTGATCTAACTACTTCTTTAAGTTTCTCATCTCTAACATTCACATGCTCTACTGTCTTTCTGTTTAACGGCTGTAATTGATCAACATGACGTTTTACAACATTATCACCAACACGAACATCATAATGTAAATTTCCTATCTCTCTTACAATCTCTCCTGGTACCCACTTCTCTGGAGTGTTGTACGATCTTACCATGACATCAGACAAAGGTAAAAAAATGTCTTACATTGGGAAGCTTTGCTACTTGTTTATACCCTTTATCTTCTAAATCACTTTGCAGACTTGGATACAACAAATCTAACTTACACCTTATCCTCCTCCCCATTAACAAATTTGAGGGTGCCACGCCTGTTGTGCTGTGCGGCGTTGTTCTATAAGACAATAAAAATTTTGACACATGCAAAAATATATTACCTGAATTTGCTTTTCTACACTTCATATTGTGTTTAAACGTTTGGACAAATCTTTCAGCCTCTCCATTAGTAGATGGATGATATGTAGCTGAAAATGTATGCTTTATACCATTGACATTACAAAATTCTTTAAACTCTTGAGAGGTAAATTGTGGACCATTATCTGTAACAGTTCATTCTGGAATACCATGCGTTGAAAAAATTTGCATTAACTCTTTTATTGTGGCGTAAGACGTTGTTGTCTTCATTGGGATAATTTCTGGCCACTTACTGTAAGCATCTACTACTATCAAAAACAAATAATTGAAAAAAGGACCTGCAAAATCTATATGCACTCTTTGCCATGGATACCTGGGTAACTCCCACGGGTGCATTCTAGCAAATTGAGGATTGTTCTGTTGCATAACACAATTCATACAATTCTTTATATAACATTCCACATCTTTATCTACACCTGGCCACCATACAAAAGTTCTCGCAATTGACTTTGATCTTACAATACCTTGGTGATCAGCATGTATTTCAGACAAAACCTTATTTCTCAGTGAATTAGGAATAACTACCCTGGAACCTCTCATCACTATTCCTTGTGTCACACTCAGTTCATACCATATATCCTTATACGGTTTACAATTTTCCTCCTTTCCACATAAGTCCCTACCTGTCATTAAACTCTCCAAAACCTTACTAAGTACTGGGTCTTGCTTGGTACTGTGTGCTACATCTTTTGCAGTTATTGGTACATCATATACAGAAATTAACAGAACACTGTCATCATGCTCTTCTGGAGCTTTGTCTACGGGTAATCTGGATAAAGCATCTGCATTACCCATATTTGATGTTGGACGGTATTCTATATCATAGTGGTACGCTGCTAACGTAACTGCCCAACGTTGTAGTCTTGCAGCTACCAACGTAGGTAAACTTGCTTTTGGACCCAATATCGCTAATAAAGGTTTATGATCTGTAACAAGTGTGAACTTTTTCCTACCATAAAGATACATATGGAATTTTTTAACTCCATAAACTAATGCTAAACCTTCCTTTTCTATTTGAGAGTAATTCCTTTCTGCCTTGTTCAATACTCTAGAAGTGAATGGAATTGGTTTTTCTGTTCCATCTGGCATTACATGAGATAATACTGCACCTAGACCTATGTTTGATGCATCACATACTAATTTAACTGGTAAATCCATTTGATAATGTACTAAGAATGTAGGTGATGTTATTTCCTGCTTGATTCTTTCAAAAGATTCCTGACACTCTTTTGTCCACTTCCATTCTACACCCTTATTCAACAGATTATACAATGGATGTGCAATTGTAGACAAATTCTGAATGAAATTCCCATAAAATGTTACTAAACCTAGAAATGATTGTAATTCCTTAACATTTTCTGGCACTTTTGTTGATTGTACAGCTTTAATCTTCTCTTTAGTTTTGTGAATACCCTTGCCATTTATTACAAAACCTAAGTATTCCACTGAATCAACTTCTAAAATACATTTGTTCTTATTTACTCTAATATTATGTTCCTTCAACTTCTTCAGAACTGTTCGCAATCTTTCTCTATGTTCTCTTGTGTCTTTACCCACAATCAAAATATCATCTATAAAAATGAATACTCCTTGCATTCCTGAAAAAATCTTATCCATAGTTTGTTGCCATATAGCTGGACTACTTGTAACTCCATAAGGTAATCTCTTTGGCCTAAACAAACCTAAGGATGTATTTACTGTACATAATTCTTGTGAAGTTTCATCCATGGGAAGCTGTTGAAATGCTTGTCTTAAATCTAATTTAGAAAAAACACTGCATCCTGACATAGGCTAGTTGCAAACATGTCTTTCGGATTTGGTAAGGGATGTTGAGCTACTTGCAGTTGTGGATTTAACGTTACTTTGTAATCTCCACATAACCTAACCTGTCCACTTTCCTTCACAATAGGAACTAATGGTGTAGCCCAATCTGAATATGTAACCTTTTCCCAAGAACCTTCACTTTCTAATCTCCTGATTTCTGTTTCAACTGCACTTTCAATGCATACGGTACTGGTCTCGGAGCGAAAAATCTAGGAGAACTGTCTGGTTTCAAAACTAAAATTGCCTTTGTGTTCTTTACTGTACCTATTTTATATCTTCAAATACGTCTTGAAACTCTGATATGATATTATCCATAGACATTTCATTTTTGTTTTCATCTTGTCTACCTGCAACCTTCAAAATACTAGGCCAATCTAACTTCAAATACTGTAGCCAATCTAAACCTAGCAAAGTTTGTCCATTACCTTTTACTACTGTTAATGGCATTCTCTCTAATTTCTGTTCTTTGTACTGTACTTCTACGTTCGAAGCACCTATTACCTGAATATCAAAACCATTATAACTTTTCAAAACTCTATTTGTACCTTCTAATAACAAATTAGGAATGCTTTTAGCCATTTTCTCAGACATAATTGATACATCGGCTGCGGTGTCAACTTGCATCAAAATTGGTTTACCATTTATGATTACTTCTACCATGATATGTTTCTTTGCACCTTTGTTGACTGAGTTTATGCGAAACGCAAAATCAGTTTCTGAACTAACCTGATTATCATGAACATTTTCCTCATTATTCTCTTGACCCATAGTATCAACTGTAGCATTTATTTTCTTTGTGTACTGTTTAGGAAATCTACAAGCAGTTGCAAAATGACCCAGCTTTCTGCAATTCTGGCATGTCTGTCCAGTAGCAGGGCATTTCTTTGCTTCGTATGCAAGATGATCAGTTTTACCACACCTAAAACACTTGGGTTTTTCCTGTTGTTTCTGTGTCTGATATTTATGAACATTAGTGTTAGGCACTTTTCTATGACTAGGCTTTGACATATTCCTTCTCTGATTCTCATTGGTTTTCCACTTAGAACCTACTGTATTAATTTTAGAATTTTCCATTCTATTGCTTGTAGAACTACCTATTATGTTACTTTGCCTATTTGATGTTTCTAAAGCTCTGCCTGTTATCAATACCTTTTCTAATGTTAAATCTTTATCTTGCAATAATTTTTTTCTTAGCTCTTCTGATGTGCAATGTGCAATTACTTGATCTATGATAACATTCTCTAACTCTAGAAATTCACATGAAACGGCTAAATTCTTTAGTCTAGTCACAAAGGCATCTAAACTTTCATTTTCTTTCTGATAAGCTTGCGCTGAAAACTGGTATCTTTCAAAAAATTTATTGACCTGAGGAGCAAAATATGTGGTAAGAGCCTTAATTGCAGCTTCACTTGTGTCAGCTGTAGGCTGCAAAGTCTTAAACACTTCCCGAACTTCCCTACCTGCTGTATGAAGTAATAATGCCTTCTTTTGGGCATCCTTCATGTTCCCTAATGCTTCTAAATAAATCTTAAATTCCTCACACCACTGTTGCCATCGTGTTGCAACAGAATTAGGCTCAGCAGTGATGCTGAAAGCTAGTGGGTGCTCGATGTTAAAAGGCATTTAGTTTGCTTACCTTAATAACTGTGGTAGGTTAAGCTACTGTTCTGCAGTCACAAGTGTACTTCCTACTTACCCAACTTTAAATTTCACCCTTTTGTGTATTTGATGAAATTCCTATTCTGCTGCTGGTAAAATCTTCATTGGGCGATTTTACTCTTGTCCCCTGATGTACAAACGGCCTTCTCTTGTGCTGTCCGTCCTTGTGCATAGGGTCCAATGCTTCTCCCTGCTTGTCCGTCGTCCTCAAACGTCGCCAAATGTTCGATATTGATACTTAGGTAGGAAGTTCTATTAACCATAATAATTACCTGGAACATAGATGAACAATTGTTAGTAATTATTTCTCAGCTGATCCCATCCTCGTCGCCAAATGTTCGATATTGATACTTAGGTAGGAAGTTCTATTAACCATAATAATTACCTGGAACATAGATGAACAATTGTTAGTAATTATTTCTCAGCTGATCCCATCTCGTCAATGTGTGCTTGATGGATAATAAGACGTTGGTATTCTAAAAAATACATTTAATGTATAAAAGACTACATTGTACTCTTTACTCTTTGACAGCTGACTCCCAAGTGTGTATGGAGCGTCTCACACAATCTGACAAACCAAAACATTGCTAAACAAAAGAGCATCGCTCTGAAAAGACTTAAATCCTACTCCAGTACAAATCATAAAGAATCACATCCTAACTTTGAGGTAACCAACAAATATTTGAATCCTAATACTAAAACAAATCATTACTCTTATGTATAAAGCATAACATGTCTTATTCATGCAATATGATGCAATGTTGCGCAATACCTGCAACACTTGAAATAATATAGTACATTACAATAATACATAACAGACAGCAACAACAACAACTTCCTGTGACTGCGGTGCCTCAGATAGTGGCACAACCTCCAACCATGTACCAGCTGGTACCTCAACAAGTGGCGACACAGTCGCCGGTTTTTAACCCAGCCTTCGAAAGACAGACTTCTTCCTTTTGTGCAAAAACTAGAGGAACAGCCAGAGGTTCTTCTAGACGCCCTTCAAGAGGAAGGGGCTCCAGGGGAGGACGCGGTCAAGGAGGCAAGGCTTCAGGTCCACAACAGCAGAAGTGAGATACTTCCAGTAGGAGGGAGACTACAGCTATTTAGGGATTGCTGGACCTTCGATCCCTGGGCCCACAGCCTAATAAAGAATGGACTAGGTTAGAGCTGGAGCAGTCCTCCACCTCAATTTCCTCAATTCTTCCAACACTCAACCCCCGTTCCGGAAGAATAGTTCCGAGAGCTCTTAGACAAAAGTGTAATCCGGAAAGTTAAGTCCATCAAATTCCAAGGAAGGCTGTTTTCTGTTCCAAAGAAGGATTAAAAAAAACTCAGTCATTCTAGACTTGTCGCCACTCAACAAGTTCATAGCGAACTACAAGTATAGAATGCTCACACTTCAACACATAAGGACCCTAATGCCCAAAAGACATATGCTGTTTCTATAGACTTGTCTGACGCTTATTGGCACGTTCCAATTAATCGTCACCTCTCCTCCTACCAAGGCTTCAAGTTACATTGATAACTTTACTCCTTCAGAACCATGCCTTTCAGGCTAAACATAGCCCCAAGGATTTTCACGAAGCTTGCGAACGCAGCCGTCCATCAATTACGCCTAAATGGGGTCCAATGTAGTAGGACGACTGACTGGTGTGGGCAGCATCCAGGACAGAATGCATGCAAGCTTCTAAGATACTGATCAAGTTCCTGGAACATCTGGGATTCAAGATCAACAACAAAAAGTCTCGACCTTTTCTAGCTCAAAAATTTCTGTGGTTGGTAATCCACTGGAATTTGGAATCACATCGATTTTCTATTCCTGGGAAGAAGAGGAAAGAAATAGCAGGATCTGTCAAGAGAGTATTGAAATCCAAACGGATATCAAGACGCGAACAGGAGAGAGTGCTGGGCTCTCTACAGTTTGCTTCGATAACAGACCCAGTGCTAAGAGCACAGCAAAAGGATGCAACAGGAGACTGGAGAAAATATGCATCAAACGCACAAAGAGATCTAATAAGACCTCTACCGACTCGACTGCGAACGCTTCTCAAGCCGTGGTCCAATGCCAAGCAGTTGAAGAGATCAATACTTCCTCAACCTCCTCCCCCGTTAGTAACTATCCACACAGATGCCTCAAAGGATGGCTGGGGAGGTCACTCTCATCAGAAGAGAGACCAAGGAGCTTGCTCCAATCTATTCAAATCATTTCACATCAACTTTCTAGAAGCCATGGCAGTTCTTCTGACACTAAACAAAGTATCTCCTCGCCACTCGACTCACATAAGACTGGAATTAGACAGCGAGGTGGTAGTGAGATGCCTGAATCGACAAGGGCCGAGGTCACCTCAAATCAACCAAGTGATGTTGGCCCTATTCCATTTGGCGGAATGGAAGAAATGGCACCTGTCAGCAGTTCACATTCAAGGGTTCCGTAATGTGACAGCGGACGCTCTATCCAGGTTTACACCTATGGAGTCAGAATGGTCCCTTGACGCAGGATCGTTCTCCTTCATCTTGAGCCAGGTCCCGGAGCTGCAGATAGACCTCTTTGCAACGAAAGACAACAAGAAAATATATTGTTACGTGTCCCAATAGAGGATCCGCTAGCGGAGGCAGTGGACGCTATGTCCCTAGACTGGAACAGATGGTCCAATATTTATCTGTTCCCTCTGCACAACTTCCTTTCGAATGTTCTCGATAAGCTGAGATCCTTCAAAGGGAAAACAGCAATAGTGGCCCACAAGTGGCCAAATAGCGTGTGGTTCCCTCTGGCATTGGAACTACGACTAAAATTCGTACCGCTACCGGATCCATCCCTGTCTCAGCGAGTACAGAAGTCGACTGTCTTCGCTCCATCACAGAAAACACGGAACCTATATCTCATGATTTTCTCTCCTTAGCGATGAGAAAAAGGTTCGGTGTTAAAAGTCAGTTTAGACTTTTGAAGGAAACCAGAAGACATTATGAGGCTTCAGGGATGAAATAGATATCCTTTGTCAAGGCGAAGAAACCAAAAGAAATCTCGACAGATTCCTATTTATCATTCTTCATTCACCTTCATGAGCAAGGTTTAGCAGCCAACAAAATTCTATTGTTCAAGCCTGCCTTGACAAGTCAGATACCATATGCCTTACAGGTCGACCTTTCTAACGACGTTCTTAATGAACTACAAAGGCCCATGCTGGGCTTAGCCCTTCAGCGCCTCCAAAGACCCTTTGCATGGTCATTAGATATGATTCTTCATTGTATATAAATAATGAACAATGAGGAATGCGCTTTGAAGGTTTTGAATTTAAATCATATTTCTGTTTGTACTCGCTTTGGGGGCCGGAGTTAGTGAAATAGTGGCTCTCTATAGAGAGGAAGGCCACGTCCAGTTCTTGGAGGGAGAACTTAATCTATTACCAGGAACAAGCTACCCACCAACAGGTGGGGTCCCTAGAGAATCTGCCCTCTGAAGGAAGATGCATCTCTATGTCCAGAGGAGTGCCTAAAGGTCTATCTTCATAGAACTTCAGACTTTATGGGAGAACAGCTGTTCAGAA
>NC_090725.1:28998150-29003150 GCF_036898095.1 Palaemon carinicauda | reverse complement strand
ATTAATCCAAAGGTTAGTAAAGGATTATTGCTATTTTTTTTGATTACCAATTGAAGTAAAGATGCTTGTGTCTTCTTTCAAACTAGGTTATCCAAACGTTAATCGTATATAATCTACCCAGTCATTAAAATATAAAGCCCGAAATTGGGTAGGAAGTCAAGCTGCTATTTACTGATTTTCATGAATTTTCATATTATTATTATTATCATTATTATTATTATTATTATTATTAGTATTATTATTATTATTATTATTATTATTATTATTATTACTAGCCAAGATACAACCCTAGTTGAAAAAGCAAGATGCTATAAGCCCAAGGACTCCAACAGGGAAAAATAGCCCAGTGAGGAAAGGAAATAAGGAAATGAATAAATGATGAGGATAAATAAACAATATATCGTTCTAAAAACAGTAAAAGCGTCGAAACAGTTATGTCCTATATAAACTATTAACAACGTCAAAAACAGATATGTCATATATAAACTATAAAAAGCCTCATGTCAGCCTGGTCAACATAAAAACATTTACTCCAACTTTGAACTTCTACTGATTCAACTACCCGATTAGGAAGACCATTCTATAACTTGGTAACAGCTGGAATAAAACTTCTAGAATACTGTGTATTATTGAGCCGCATGATGGAAAAGGCCTGGCTACTAAAATTAACTGCCTGCCTAGTATTACGAACAGGATAGAATTGTCCAGGGAGATCTGAATGTAAAGGATGATCAGAGTTATGAAAAACCTTATGCAACATGCATAAAGAACTAATTGAACGACGGTGCCAAAGATTAATATCTAGATCAGGAATAAAAAATTTATTAGACCGTAAGTTTCTATCCAACAAATTAAGATGGGAATCAGCAGCTGAACACCAGACAGGAGAACAATACTCAAAACAAGGTAGAATGAAAGAATTAAAACACTTCTTCAGAATAGATTGATCACCGAAAATCTTGTAAGACTTTCTCAATAAGCCAATTTTTTTGTGCAATTGAAGAAGACACAGACCTAATGTGTTTCTCAAAAGTAAATTTGCTGTCGAGAATCACACCTAAAATTTTAAAAGAGTCATACAAATTTAAAGAAACATTATCAATACTGAGATCCGGATGTTGAGGAGCCACCATCCTTGACCTACTTACAATCATACTTTGAGTTTTATTAGGATTCAACTTCATACCCCATAATTTGCAACCTGCACTAATTTTAGCTAAATCTCTATAAAGGGATTCACCAACCCCAGATCTACATTCAGGGGATGGAATTGATGCAAAGAGAGTAGCATCATCTGCATATGCAACAAGCTTGTTTTCTATGCCAAACCACATGTCATGTGTATATAGTATGAGATTTAATGGGCCAAGAACACTACCCTGTGGAACACTGGATATCACATTCTTATACTCACTATGGTGCTCATCAACAACAACCCTTTGAGATCTAATACTTAAAAAATCAATAATAATGCTAAGAAACGACCCACCCACTCCCAACTGTTTGAGTTTGAAAACAAGGGCCTCATGATTAAGACGGCCAAAGGCAGCACTAAAATCAAGTCCAATCATATGAACTTCCTGACCACAATCAAGGGATTTCTGTACAGCATTGGAGATTGTAAGAAGGGCATCACATGCTCCAAGGCCTTTACGAAAACCAAATTGCAAACTAGGGACTAGATGATTAACTTCAGCAAACCTATTAAGACGTTTTGCCAAAAGACGTTCAAAAACTTTAGATAATATGGGATTTATGGAAATTGGGCGGTAATCAGTGGGACTTGAGCTACCACAAACACATTTACATAGAGGAGTAACATTACCAATTCTCCAACAAGTGGTAAAAGCTCCTCTTCTTGCTAACTTGCGAAAAATAACAGATAATTTTGCAGTTAAGAAATCTACTGTCTTTATAAAAAGCAAAGGAAAAATACCATTTGGGTCTACACCTCCATAAGCATCAAAGTCCATCAATAGAGCTTTAATATCACGAGATCGGAAAGCTAAACTCGTTACTTTAGCCTCAGGGAAACAGGAATGAGGAAGTTAAAGTTTTTCATTACTCTGTTCACTCTTAATATATTTAATTTTCTGTAATTAATATGTATACTCAATTAGTTTTCTAAAGGTTAATTGCAATTCTTTATAATATGAAAAAAACAGCATCAACTGATTGTACATTATTTCCAACATGTGAAACCTTAATGTAAATCAAAATAATAGTTTCGCAAATAAGAAACACAATACTCATTGGTAAAACGGTAAAACAAGGATTTGTAATTCCTAAACAACGGTTAAAAGAGAATGAGTTTCAGGAAGAGTACTAATCTAATATAAAGGTTAAAATATATCAGAATATTTCGATGCCCTAATCTCCTAATATACTATTCTTAATAACAGTGACGGACAAAGGGAAATGTAATGCATTTATTATCCTTTCTTCAAAACTTATGCAAGTTTATATCTTTAACATGACCGATGGAATAGTGTTTTAATTAATAGAAAATTAGAAATTGAAAGAGACCTACTCATATCATTAAATCCTATTAATAAATAGTGAGCAAATATTTAGAAATCATACGTTATTGGTATTTATTGAATTTCTACATATATATTACAATTTACATCTACTCTTCCTATTTCCATAGCATGCGACACGTTAATAATTATATAAGATAATAATTCAAAAATCGTAAAGCTTATTAACAAACTAAAGACAAAATAAAATCCTCCTATTATTTATGGAGTATTAGACAGTTTTCTTGCATGTCGCCAAAAATTCTAGTGGATGTGATCTGTTAACTACTTTTTACAGAGGTAAAAACAATTATATTATCATAGAGAGAGAGAGAGAGAGAGAGAGAGAGAGAGAGAGAGAGAGAGAGAGAGAGAGAGAGAGAGAGAGCTCTCTTCGTTTACAGACCTATGTTTATTGAGGAAAAGTGTTTAATATTTATTTCCAGATTTTATACTCATGAGTTCCAAAAATGGTATATAGTAAACTAGAAGTCTGAAACAACCATAATTTTTATAAGTTGCATTAGTTTAATTATTTGGCCTAACCATATTATTATGGTTATTAAAAATCAATTCCTAGAAGGATTTAATAACAGAACCATGTCTTATTTCTACTCCTGAATGGCCTCCATTTATAAAGAATATTTGAGACTTTTCCCTTACCTTTCTTAAAACTCTCTACACCCTCTTTATCTATTTTATTAATTCAAAATTATATAATATAAATTGCGCCATATACTAACAAAGTGTGAATTGAGGGAAGTTATGTTCTGAAAATATTATAGAGACTTACACTTTATACAACAATGTGTAATACTTAAAAGTGGGAGGATTAGTGCAGCTAAGCCCTCTTTCATAATATGTTACTCCTTAAGGAAGATTAATTTCAAATTTAATAATTTTAAATGGTTATTAAAAATTCTACACAAAAGTTATTTCAAATACAGTAATTATGAATACTAGTTACCTGGATAAATATGTTTTATAATTTCAACCTAGTGTGATATATCATTTACTAAAGTCCAAGGTAGTTAGGGCTAGTGCAATCATAATCTTTTTTTATACTCCTTTCTTCTACTTTATTTCTGTTTTCTTTCTCCTCCAAGTTACACACCCTACACCTTTGTTATTATGAAATCTCTTCTGTAAGATTAGGATATGAAGAAATTAGAATTAATCTAGTTAAAGACTAAACATTTGTGCGGATATCCGTGTGGGGATGGGATGACATTGTGACACTGTGTGTCTAAAGTGTCTTCCTCCAGTAATCTAGCATTAAGTGAGAATTTTATAAATTTTCCATGTCTTTATGTAAGTATTAGGTTGGTAGAGCACCATAAAATTCTTTTTTTTTTTACTTACTCTATTCAGTCAATCTTCGTTTCTTACCCTATAAATACACCGAAAAGCTTTTCACTTGCAGCTTCCTAGATTGCATACACAAGAGGGTCATAAGAGGTGTAATCTACTACTGGCTCTACAAACTCATAAATTGTAAGGAAAAATAATCAGTCGTGGAGAGCACAATAGCCTCTGTGCCATGGTTACAAATATCTTACTTTTTCATTATTTTTCTTTAAATTACGTAGCATACATTATTCTTTTTTCTCTCCCTGATAATTTTCCATAAGATCTTCATACCACCAATTAATTTTATATGTATTCTAGAAATTATATTAGTTCTCTATTTCATTTTAAATTACATTTTATATGTTGTAAGTTATTTAAGAAAAAAAGTCTGAAAGTTGGATTATTGAAAAATTTAATACAACTTAAATATCATATAAATCCTGATATATCTGCCATAGAAGACAATAATCAAAACTATAATAGAGGCAAGATTCTTGTGTAGTTTAAATAAATCCAGAGAAAAGCTGGAATGTGAGTATAAAATATATAGGTAAACAGTTACCTCAAGTTAGCTTACGTGAAATACAATTCCCACGAAAGATTTTGTAGTATTCATGAAAAAGAAAAGATAACTGAAAAAAGGAAGATAATATAAACTTAATATGAATTTGAAAACCAACTGAGGAAAAGATTTTTTTTTTCTGAAATTAATGGTCAAGATGAAGTGCCATCTGGAAACACGTATTACCCCAGAATTTTGAATGATTCAACGATTCAACTTAAACATAGATTCTACATTATGATTAGGACTTCCACTGGTAGAGTTGCTACCCTGATGTAGTTCAATGCATATGTTGTAACAAAAAGGGAGGAGATTGATTACATTTCAGACTGAATTATGGTAACTCACTTCATGCTTAATTTAAAAAAAAGGATAAAAAACTCAGTAGGTGGTGATATGACAAAAGAGAGAGGAAAGGAGTAAGTGTGAGAGAAAGAATGAGAGCGACTGAGAGAGAGGGAGAGAAGTGAAATATTGCCGTGCTATTTCAGTTTTTCCTTTCGATCTGTTTAAAAGAATATTGAACTACTTTGTGTTTGAGAAAAAGCGTTCGGGTTCTTTTCAATAAA
>NC_090725.1:28982108-28992108 GCF_036898095.1 Palaemon carinicauda | reverse complement strand
ATGGCGAATAACTTCACCTAACTTTGTTCTGGTTGGGAGGAGGATAGCAAGCATTGCCAGTCTTCCTCCCTAGTAGACAACTCTTGGTTAGGATGAGCTTTCCTAACTGCTGAGTGTGTCTCTTGCTATAACGAAGTCTATAGCACCCTTATCCCTTCCCCACCTCTCTTTCTTTTATTTCCTTTGGCCACAGTCCTACTTCCTTACCTAGTATAGGTTAGGATGGAGGACCGGCTCAGCTCTCTGCCGGCTGGCATTACGTGTCGGCCGGCAGAGACCCTTTGTTCTTTGCAGAGTGAACCCCAGACCCTCCTTGGTCTCCCTCCCATGTCTGCCGGTAGAGCCCGGCAGGCTATGGACTCTTTGGAAGCCTGAATGCTATATTCTCCCCTTCCATAAGTTCACTCTTTCTGGATTGAAGGTCGTATGGCAATGCCGCCTTATAACTTTACATCCATTTTGTGTCTTTGACTATTGTGTGGTACCCCTAACCAGGCATGTTTATATATATATATATATATATATATATATATATATATATATATATATATATATATATATATATATATATATATATATATATATATATATTCAAATAAGCCATATATATATATTTTTTTTTTTTTTTTTTTTTTTTTTTTTTTTTTTTTTTGGATATATTAATGTCTGGATTCTCTTAACGACCTCGGGATCAGAGCCCCAGGTGAAATCACACAAAGACAAGAGCTTGGCTCCGGCCGGGAATCGAACCCTGGTCAACAAGCTTATATAGTCACTGTCTATATAAGCTTGCCGACCAGGGTTCGATTCCCGGCCGGAGCCAAGCTCTTGTCTTTGTGTGATTTTGCCTGGGGCTCTGATCCCGAGGTCGTTAAGAGAATCCAGACATTAATATATATAAAAAAAAAATATATATGGCTTATTTGAATATGAAAAACACGTAAAAATGTGCAAAATTTATCATATATATATATATATATATATATATATATATATATATATATATATATATATATATATATATATATATATATATGTGTGTGTGTGTGTGTGTGTGTGTGTGTGTGTATATATATATATATTCTTGGGCTCAAGTCGTGTTGTCCTGATGGAAGTTCTTATTGGGTAGCTTTCTAGGGTATATTTGACTACAGTGATATTCCCAGATAATTTACCTTAAGGTATCTAGAATTCTAACTCTTGGAGCGAATATCCCTAAATAATCTCACAGGGATATCGCATAATATCAGAGGACGTATTCTTGACACGTCACATAGTTATCTTCACCCCGAACATTATTAACGCTGCGAGGGTTATAGTGACAAGAATCTGAAACGAGAATGAAAAGAGAGCCGCTCATTAGGCATCCCTCCTATTCCATTTCTAGTGTGTATCTGATGAAGGCGGTAGCGCCCTCTTTATTCCTTTTCGTGTAGCTCTACTAACCGGTGTTTTCCTTTGTGCTCTCTCGTTATTTTGTATTTATTTCAACGTTTTGATGACTTCTCCGGCCTCTTTTGCCTCTGTAAAGTTGATTATCATCTTTACTATGTATAAATGTAAGCTCTTGTCGTGTTGAATTAATCAGAAGTGATTTTAACGTAAACAAGAGCTGTTGCATACCGAAGGCATCTTGGATGCTATTGCTTGCGTTTTATGGGTCATTTAGTTAGCTAGAGTGACATTCCCGGTCTGTTATGCTTTAATAATCTAGCTATTTAGCTCCTCTAGGAATGCTTATATTGTACCGTCAGTTTTTTAGCTCGGTGATTTCGACACGGGTCGAGGTACCAATCTTGCTCTTCGCGAGGCCTAGTAGCCTAGACGTCTGGCCCTAGTACTTTCATGCATGATATAAGTTTTTCCGAGTGTTATATTATTGAAGCTATAGGCAAATATTTTATTCTTGTAAGATATTGTTGAATGTTTTTTCCAAGACTGTATACGAGAGAGTTTCGATGATTTAGGTAATCGATTCTCACCTTACCTAGTCTAGTATTCTAGGTACAGTAGTATACTTTCGCACATCCCCGATTGTTCTTTCCTCCTACGGACACTAAGCTCAATCCCTCTTTCCCTCTGAAAGCCTTTGGCTTATTCCTTGTGGTTCTACCTGTATAATAATCCATGTATAAATATTCTAGGATATGTCTGTCCTGTCCTGATAACCAGAGTGACTGGTTTTTTGAGTTAGGACAGATCATCAGAGTTTCTAGTCTGTGGTCTGCTTCTTCCTAGCATAGAGAATGAGTCTCCTTTGCTAGGTTAGGGGCAGACACAGGAAGCTTTGCTTCCCTAGTCCATGTCGGAAGGATTCTGTAAAAGATGATTCCTTCTTCTAGTGGCCTAGCAGACTGTCCTGTGTTGTTTTTCTCGGGCTGGAGAATAAGTTTTCTCTGTTGCCCGGCGAATAACTTCACTTAATTTTGTTCTGGTTGGGAGGAGGATAGCAAGCATTGCCAGTCTTCCTCCCTAGTAGACAACTCTTGGTTAGGATGAGCTTTCCTAACTGCTGAGTGTGTCTCTTGCTATAACGAAGTCTATAGCACCCTTATCCCTTCCCCACCTCTCTTTCTTTTATTTCCTTTAGCCACAGTCCTACTTCCTTACCTAGTATAGGTTAGGATGGAGGACCGGCTCAGCTCTCTGCCGGCTGGCATTACGTGTCGGCCGGCAGAGACCCTTTGTTCTTTGCAGAGTGAACCCCAGACCCTCCTTGGTCTCCCTCCCATGTCTGCCGGTAGAGCCCGGCAGGCTATGGACTCTTTGGAAGCCTGAATGCTATATTCTCCCCTTCCATAAGTTCACTCTTTCTGTATTGAAGGTCGTATGGCAATGCCGTCTTATAACTTTACATCCATTTTGTTTCTTTGACTATTGTGTGGTACCCCTAACCAGGCATGTTTATATATATATATATATATATATATATATATATATATATATATATATATATATATATATATATATATATATATATATATATATATATATATATATATATATATATATATATATATATATATATATATATGTGTGTGTGTGTGTGTGTGTGTGTGTGTATATATATATATATTCTTGGGCTCAGGCCGTGTTGTCCTGATGGAAGTTCTTATTGGGTAGCTTTCTAGGGTATATTTGACTACAGTGATATTCCCAGATAATTTACCTTAAGGTATCTAGAATTCTGACTCTTGGAGCGAATATCCCTAAATAATCTCACAGGGATATCGCATAATATCAGAGGACGTATTCTTGACACGTCACATAGTTATCTTCACCCCGAACATTATTAACGCTGCGAGGGTTATAGTGACAAGAATCTGAAACGAGAATGAAAAGAGAGCCGCTCATTAGGCATCTCTCCTATTCCATTTCTAGTGTGTATCCGATGAAGGCGGTAGCGCCCTCTTTATTCCTTTTCGTGTAGCTCTACTACCCGGTTTTTTCCTTTGTGCTCTATCGTTATTTTGTATTTATTTCAACGTTTTGATGACTTCTCCGGCCTCTTTTGCCTCTGTAAAGTTGATTATCATCTTTACTATGTATAAATGTAAGCTCTTGTCGTGTTGAATTAATCAAAAGTGATTTTAACGTAAACAAGAGCTGTTGCATACCGAAGGCATCTTGGATGCTATTGCTTGCTTTTTATGGGTCATTTAGTTAGCTAGAGTGACATTCCCGGTCTGTTATGCTTTAATAATCTAGCTATTTAGCTCCTCTAGGAATGCTTATATTGTACCGTCAGTTTTTTAGCTCGGTGATTTCGACACGGGTCGAGGTACCGATCTTGCTCTTCGCGAGGCCTAGTAGCCTAGACGTCTGGCCCTAGTACTTTCATGCATGATATAAGTTTTTCCGAGTGTTATATTATTGAAGCTATAGGCAAATATTTTATTCTTGTAAGATATTGTTGAATGTTTTTTCCAAGATTGTATACGAGAGAGTTTCGATGATTTAGGTAATCAATTCTCACCTTACCTAGTCTAGTATTCTAGGTACAGTAGTATACTTTCGCACATCCCCGATTGTTCTTTCCTCCTACGGACACTAAGCTCAATCCCTCTTTCCCTCTGAAAGCCTTTGGCTTATTCCTAGTGGTTCTACCTGTATAATAATCCATATATAACTATTCTAGGATATGTCTGTCCTGTCCTGATAACCAGAGTGACTGGTTTTTTGAGTTAGGACAGATCATCAGAGTGTCTAGTCTGTGGTCTGCTTCTTCCTAGCATAGAGAATGAGTCTCCTTTGCTAAGTTAGGGGCAGACACAGGAAGCTTTGCTTCCCTAGTCCATGTCGGAAGGATTCTGTAAAAGATGATTCCTTCTTCTAGTGGCCTAGCAGACTGTCTTGTGTTGTTTTTCTCGGGCTGGAGAATAAGTTTTCTCTGTTGCATGGCGAATAACTTCACCTAACTTTGTTCTGGTTGGGAGGAGGATAGCAAGCATTGCCAGTCTTCCTCCCTAGTAGACAACTCTTGGTTAGGATGAGCTTTCCTAACTGCTGAGTGTGTCTCTTGCTATAACGAAGTCTATAGCACCCTTATCCCTTCCCCACCTCTCTTTCTTTTATTTCCTTTGGCCACAGTCCTACTTCCTTACCTAGTATAGGTTAGGATGGAGGACCGGCTCAGCTCTCTGCCGGCTGTCATTACGTGTCGGCCGGCAGAGACCCTTTGTTCTTTGCAGAGTGAACCCCAGACCCTCCTTGGTCTCCCTCCCATGTCTGCCGGTAGAGCCCGGCAGGCTATGGACTCTTTGGAAGCCTGAATGCTATATTCTCCCCTTCCATAAGTTCACTCTTTCTGGATTGAAGGTCGTATGGCAATGCCGCCTTATAACTTTACATCCATTTTGTTTCCTTGACTATTGTTTGGTACCCCTAACCAGGCTGCCGGCTTAACAGCCGACAGCCGGGCAGGTGGAGGTTCTCTGGTTCTTGGCTAATGCCGGCAAGCATGGGTTTTATTTCCTTTGCCTACCGGCAGTGGAAACACAGCCCGAATCTGCTGGCAATCGGGTATTAGTGTTTTCTGCTGCCGGCTGGCAATGATTGCCGGCTGGCAATGATTGCCGGCTGGCAATGATTGCCGGCCGGCACACAGTCGCGAATTAGTGGGCTGCCGGCTACCTAGTTAAGGATAGTATATCATTGAAACTATACAGGGGTAGATGCCAGCCAGCGCCGGCACATACTGGCGCGTGCTGGCTGGCACAACAGCATGCGATGTACAGTAGTTGCTATATTCGTAGTGTAGTACACACTGCAGTAGTAGAAACTGCTGTACAGAGTTTGTGATAACACTAAAGTTCTTCATCATACTTAATGTTATCTTGTACAGCCTTTTGTTGAGCCCGTACAATATATAGAAAGTGAGTTCTTTCTGTATTCTTTCGATCCCGTATATTAAAACTACACATTATATTTCCGGTTAGGATATTACATAAGGTATTCTAGTATAGAATCAACCTTAGTTTTAATATCTTGGGAGGTTACAGCAATTGACTGGACAGGAAATACAAGTATGTGTCTTTCCTTCTTTCTTTTATAGGTTTTTCTTTATAAACTAAATGTTTCAATATAAGTGAAAAGCCTTCACTTGATGCTCATGGTTTTTTCTTCTCTTTACAGGAGGACCATCCGAAGTGCGGGAGTGTGTTGTGTAATGTCCGCAGTAAGAACTTCTGTGGACATCAACATTGCAGGATGCACGCAGCATGCGCAGCCTCCAGAGGTGATCTCCGCTATTGGGACCCTCAGGTTTGTACAGTATGTTTTAACCTGATTACCGAGGCTTTTGACAACCCCAAGTCGACAGAGTCAAGGGATGCTGCCAGGGAAAATTTACGATCCTGGGTGAGGGGTTTTCAGTAAAACACCGCTGGCCCCTACCTTCCAAATGAGAAGATGAGGGCCTACCTTTTCCCTAAAGCATCAGCCGATGCAGTCATTCCTCAGCCTCAGGTGGAGATACCAACTGCCCAGAATCCGGTAGATTCTGAAGTCTCAGCCGCTCTTCAAGACATCCAATTGGACGATAGAGTGTCGGAGATGTCGGATTCTACAGAGAAGGACCTTCTAGGAGAAGGTCAAGAGGAGGAGCTGTACCAGGCTCCTCAAGTAGAAGAGGAAGAAATCGAGGAGGTGTCGGTTACATCGGTTCCGGACCCAGAACCTATTCCCTCTACATCGTCTGCTATCCAAGATGATCTGGGAAGGACTCTTTCTTCTATTGTTGAGATGATCCAACAAATTCAAAAGAAGAATGATGAGAAGGAAGCTGCAATGAAACTGGAGCTACGTCGACTTGCAACATCACATGGGCCCCAGAAGCGACTCAATGTGAAGGATCTTCTTTTGTGCTCGGATACCAATCCTTAGAGGTATGCCGAACACATGCCAATGACAATCGGGTAGATCGTCACATCTGAAAGGTTGGGAGCAATTCCCTTGGAAGATGTGGAATTTTGACCCAATAAAGATTCCTACACGGACTGTTATGTCCGCCATAGGAAGGAACCAGCCTCAAAGGAGGAGACTGAGACGAAGGAGGTCATAGTTTTGACCATAGTAAAGCTCAGGCGTTACTATCGAGCTCGATGAAAGAGAGGGGCTTCACGAACTGAAAGGTGCCACCCTTGAGTAAGAAGCTTCCCTCCTTTGTGGCCTCTCCTACCAGAGCCTTTCCTTTCATGGAAAAGGGATATAATGCAGCCTTAAAGGCGGTGGAGGCAGGGAAACCATGCCCCTCCTTGGAGGAGTGCAAACCGTTATCTCTGACCTTGCCCTTGGACAAAGGAGACTGGAAGAACGTACACCTTACCTTCCTAGGCGGGAAGCTGGAAACTGATATTGCTGAACGTCAGTTTGGTGAGGAACTCCCTAAACTGTCGGAGGTTTTCTTGCGCAGAGATCAAGAGACCAAGGAAAGACTTGCGGCATCGATGTCGTTGCAAACGACATTAGAAACGATGGCAAATTACCCCAAGATCCAGGACATGTTCATGGTAGTGGCCAAAACCCATCTGGCGACAGTTATGAAGTATCTCTATAGCTTTATTAAAGCTAGGAGAGCCTGTAGAGAGTTCGTGTTCGCCTCGCCTGCGGTGAGGCATGAACCGAGGAAACTGATCTCCTCTCGTATCTGGGGGTAAAGACCTATTTCCCAACGATATGGTTAAAGAGGTAGTAGACAAGGCTGCCACAGAGAATAGGAACCTTCTCAAAAAGTGGGTCTTAGATCTTAAGAGAAAGCCTTCTCAAGATAAGGGTCCCCAACCCAAGAGGAAGACAAAAAGGCCTAGGCCATCCTCTAGGCTGATTATACCATACCGACAGCAACTACAGCAACAACTTCCTGTGACCACGGTGCCTCAGATAATGGCACAACCTCCAACCACGTATCAGCTGGTACCTCAACAAATGGCGACTCAGTCGCCAGTTTTTAACCCAGCGTTCGGAAGGCAGACTTCTTCCGTTCGTTCAAAGGCTTGAGGAACAGCCAGAGGTTCTTCTAGACGCCCTTCAAGAGGAAGGGGATCCAGGGGAGGACGCAGTCAAGGAGGCAAGGCCTCAGGTCCACAACAGCAGAAATGAGATGCTTCTAGTAGGAGGGAGGCTACAGCTATTTAGGGATCGCTGTACCTTCGTTCCCTGGGCCCACAGCCTAATAAAGAATGGACTAGGTTGGAGTTGGAGTAGTCCTCGACATCAATTTCCTCAATTCTCCCAGCACTCAACCGCCGTTCTGGAAGAATATGTCCGAGAGCTTTTAGACAAAAGAGTTATCCGGAAAGTTAAGTCCATCAAATTCCAAGGGAGGCTGTTTTGTGTTCCGAAGAAGGACTCAGAAAAACTCAACAAGTTCATAGTGAACTATAAGTTCAGAATGCTCACACTTCAACACATAAGGACCCTACTGCCCAAAAGGGCATATACTGTCTCTATAGACTTGTCTGACGCTTATTGGCACATTCCAATTAATCGTCACCTCTCCTCCTACCTAGGCTTCAAGTTACATGGAAAACTTTACGCCTTCAGAGCCATGCCTTTCGGGCTACACATAGCCCAGAGGATTTTCACGAAGCTCGCGAACGCAGCCGTCCATCAATTACGCCTGAAGGGGGTCCAAGTAGTAGCTTACTTGGACGACTGGCTGGTGTGGGCAGCATCCAGGACAGAATGAATGCAAGCTTCTAAGATAGTGATCCAGTTCCTGGAACATCTGGGATTCAAGATCAACATAAAAAACTCTCGACTTTCTCCAGCTCAAAAATTTCTGTGGTTGGGCATCCACTGGAATTTGGAGTCAAATTGACTTTCCATTCCTGGGAAGAAGAGGAAAGACATAGCAGGATCTGTCAAGAGACTGCTGAAATCCAAACGGATATCAAGACGCATACAGGAGAGAGTGCTGGGCTCTCTACAGTTTGCTTCGATAACAGATCCAGTGCTAAGAGCACAGCTAAAGGATGCATCAGGAGTCTGGAGGAAATACACATCAAACGCGCGCGAGATCTAATAAGACCTCTACCGACTCGACTGCGAATGCTTCTCAAGCCGTGGTCCAATGCCAAGACACTGAAGAAATCAATACTTCTTCAACGTCCTCCCCCGTCGGTATCTATCCACAGAGACGCTTCAAAGGAAGGCTGGGGAGGTCACTCTCCTCAAAAGAGAGTCCAAGGAGCTTGGTCCAATCTTTTCAAGTCATTTCACAGTACTTCGGACTTTAAAGAAAGTATCTCCTCGTCACTTGACCCACATAAGACTGGTTCTAGACAGCAAGGTGATAGTGCGATGCCTGAATCGACAAGGGTCGAAGTCACCTCAAATCAACCAAGTGATGTTGGCCAGTTTTCGTTTGGCAGAAATGAAGAAATGTCACCTGTCAGCAGTTCACATTCGAGGGTTCCGCAATATGACAGCGGAAGCTCTATCCAGGTTTACACCAATAGAGTCAGAATGGTCCCTAGACGAAGGATCGTTCTCCTTCATCTCGAGTCAAGTCCCGGAGCCTCAGATAGACCTCTTTACGACGAAAGACAACAAGAAAATACATCGTTATGTGTCCCCATACGAGGATCCGCTAGCGGAGGCTGTGGACGCTATGTCCCTAGACTGGAACAGATGGTCCAGTATTTATCTGTTCCCTCCGCACAACCTCCTTTTGAAGGTCCTTGACAAACTGAAATCCTTCAAAGGGAAGGCGGCAATAGTGGCCCACAAATGGCCAAATAGCGTGTGGTTCCCTCTGGCATTGGAACTACAACTTATATTTGTACCGTTACCTGATCCATCCATGTCTCAGAGAGTACAAAAGTCGACTGTCTTCGCTTCATCACAGAAAACCAGGAACCTACATCTCATGATTTTCTCTCCTTAGTGAGGAGGAAAGGGTGAGCAGCCGACACAATACTATTATTAACTGAATCTATTTCCAGACCCAGTGTTTCTTACCATGAACAAGCTACCCACCATCAGGTGGGGTCCCTAAAGAATCTGCCCTCTGAAGGAAGATGTATCTCTATGTCCAGTGGAGTGCCTGAAGGTCTATCTTCATAGAACTTCAGACTTTATGGGAGGACAGCTGTTCAGAGGAGAAACCTCGGCCTCAAAGTTTTCTATAACCAAGGGCGAAACTCACCTGTGTTATTCGCAAAACGGGTCCTGACAGTACACCCTCTAGTCATGATCCGAGATGAGTTGCTTCTTCCATAACATTTCTTTATTTATATGGACCTTGAACATCTTTGTCGTACACTGGCCATTGGTCATCCAATGTGTTCTTTATGCACTATGCGAAGCAAGTGGAGCAACTCAAGTAGTCTGTGGTAGCAGCAGGTACAATCCTTTAACCTTCTGTTTAAAATCTGCGCGGAACAGTGGGATTAATTTGGGACGATTAATTAAGAGGGTGGGTTTGTAGTCACTGTATGTACTACACACTGAGCGATAGGCCACAAAAGTGTCCTTACGAACTGTTCCATTGACGTTG
>NC_090725.1:28962323-28969823 GCF_036898095.1 Palaemon carinicauda | reverse complement strand
GCCAAAGGCATCACTAAAATCAAGGCCAATCATACGAACTTCCTGACCACAATCAAGGGATTTCTGTACAGTATTAGAGCTAGTAAGAAGGGCATCACATGCTCCAAGGTCTTTACGAAAATCAAATTACAAACTAGGGAATAGATGATTACCTTCAGCAGACCTATTAAGACGTTTTGCCAGAAGACGTTCAAAAACTTTAGATAATATAGGATTTATGGAAATTGGGCGGTAATCAGTGGGACTTGAGCTACCACAAACACATTTACATAGAGGAGTAACATTACCAATTCTCCAACAAGTGCTAAAAGCTCCTCTTCTTGCTAACTTGTGAAAAATAACAGATAACTTTGCAGTTAAGAAATCTTCTGTCTTTATCAAAAGCAAAGGAAAAATACCATTTGGGTCTACACCTCCAATAAGCATCAAGGTCCATCAATAGAGCTTTAATCTCACGAGATCGGAAGGCTAAACTAGTTAGTTTAGCCTCAGGAAAACTGGAATGAAGAAGTTCAAGTTTTTCATTGCTCTGTTTACTGTTAATATATTTAATTTTCTGTAATTAATATATATACTCAATTAGTTTTTTAAAGGTTAATTGCAATACTTTATAATATGAAAAAAAAACCAACATCAACTGATTGTGCACTATTCCCAAGATGTGAAACCTTAATGTAAATAAAAAAAATAGTTTCGCAATAAGAAACACTCACAATATTCATTGTTAAAACGGTTATAACAAGGATTTGTAATACCTAGACAATGATTCAAAGAGAGTGTGAGTTTCAGAAAGAGTACTAATCTACTATAAAGGTTAAAAATATATCATAATATTTCGATGCCTTAATCTCCTAATATACTCTTCTTAATAACAGTGACGGACAAAGGGAAATGTAATGCATTTATTATCCTTTCTTCCAAACTTATGCAAGTTTATCCCTTTAACATGACCGTGGGAATAATTTTCTAATTATTAGAAAAATTAGAAATTGAAAGAAGACCTACTCATATCATTAAATCCTATTAATAAATAGTGAGCAAATATTCACAAATCATACGTTATTGGTACTTATTGAATTTCTACATATTATTTTACAATTTACATCTACTCTTCCTATTTCCATAGCATGCGACACGTTAATAATTATATAAAATAATAATTCAAAAATCGTAAAGTTTTATTAACAAATTAAGGGACAAAATAAAAACCTCCTATTATTCATGGAGGTATTAGACAGTTTTCTTGCATGTCGCCGAAATTCTAGTGGGTGTGATCTGTTAGCTACTATTTACAGAGGTAAAAACAATTATATTATCATAGAGAGAGAGAGAGAGAGAGAGAGGGAGAGAGAGAGACGAGAGAGAGAGAGAGACTCTTCGTTTACAGACTTATGTTTATTGAGGAAAAGTGTTTAATATTTATTTCCAAATTTTATACTCAAGAGTTCCAAAAATGGTATATAGTAAACTAGAAGTCTGAAACAACCATAATTCTTATATGTTGCATTAGTTTAATTATTTGGCCAAACCATATCATTATGGTTATTAAACATCAATTCCTAGCAAGGATTTAATAACAGAACCATATCTTATTTCTACTTTTGAATGGCCTCCATTTATAAAGAATATTTGAGACTTTTCCCTTACCTTTTTTATAACTCTCTACACCCTCTTTATCTATTTTATCAATTTAAAATATATAATATAGATTGCGCCATATACTAACAAAGTGTGAATTGAGGGAAGTTTATGTTCTGAAAATATTATAGAGACTTACACTTTATGCAACGATGTGTAATACTTAAAAGTGGGAGGATTAGTGTGGCTAAGCCCTCTTTCATAATCTGTTACTCCTCAAGGAAGATTCATTTCAAATTTAATCATTGTAAATGGTCATTAAGAAATTCTACACAAAAGTTTATTTCAAATACAGTAATTATGAATACTAGTTACCTGGATAAAAATATGTTTTATATTTTCAACCTAGTGTGATATATCATTTACTAGAGTCTAAGGTAGTTCGGGCTGGTACACTCATAATCTTTTTTTTATACTCCTTTCTTCTACTTTACTTCTGTTTTCTTTCTCCTCCTAGTTACACACCCTACACCTTTGTTATTATGAAGTCTCTTCTCTAAGATTAGGAGATGATGAAATTAGAATTAATCTAGTTAAAGACTAAACATTTGTGCCGATATCCGTGTGGGAATGGGATGATATTGTGACACTGTGTCTAAAGTGTCCTCCTCCAGTAATCTAGCATTAGGTGAGAATTTTATAAATTTTCTATGTCTTTATGTAAGTATTAGGTTGGTAGAGCACCATAAAATTCTTTTTTTTTTACTTACTCTATCCAGTTAATCTTCGTTTCTTATCCCTATAAATATACCGAAAAGCTTTGCACTTACAGCTTCCTAGATTGCATACACAAGAGGGTCATAAGAAGTGTAATCTACCACTGGCTCTACAAACTCATAAATTGCAAAGGAAAAATATTTCAGTCGTGGAGAGCACAATAGCCTCTATGTCATGGTTACAAGTATCTTACTTTTTATTTTTTTTCTTTAAATTACGTAGAATACATTATTCTTTTTTTTCTCACCCTGATAATTTTCCATAAGATCTTCATACCACCAATTAATTGTCTATGTATTCTAAAAATTATATTAGTTCTATATTTCATTTTAGATTGCATTTTATATGTTGTAAGTTATTTAAGAAAAAAAGTCTAAAAGTTAGATTATTAAAAAATTTAATACAACTTAAATATCATAAAAATCCTGAAATATCTGCCATAGAAGACAATAATCAAAACTACAGTACAGGAAAATCCAGAGAAAAGCTGGGAAGTGAGTGTAAAATATAGAGGTAAACAGTTACCTCAAGTTAGCTTACGTGAAATACAATTCCCACGAAAGATTCTGTAGTATTCATGAAAAAGAAAAGATAACTGGAAAAAGGAAGATAATATAAACTTAATATGAATCTGAAAACCAACTGAGGAAAAGATTTTTTTTTTCTGCAATTAATGGTCAAGATGAAGTGCCATCTGGAAACCCGCATTACCACAGAATTTTGAATGATTTAACGATTCAACTAAAACATAGATTCTACATTATGATTAGGACTTCCACTGGTAGAGTTGCTAGCCTGATGTAGTTCAATGCATATCTTGTAACATAAAGGGAGGAGATTGATTACATTTCCGACTGAATTATGGTAACCAACTTCATGATTAATTTAAAAAAAAAGAGATAAAAAACTCAGTAGGTGGTGATATGACAAAAGAGAGAGGAAAGGAGTGAGGGTGAGAGAAAGAATGAGAGCGACTGAGAGGGAGAAAAGTAAAATATTGCCGTGCTATTTCAGTTTTTCCTCTCGATTTGTTTAAAAGAATATTGAACGACTTTGTGTTTGAGAAAGAGCGTTCGGGTACTTTTCAATAAAGACACCATTAGTGGAATAATTCATGGCCCTATCCTCCATCCCCCTTTTGTTAATGAAGTGGACTTATTAAATTTACCTTTCAACTCTCTCAGATACGCAGACGATTACATGACCAAACATAATGTTTTTTTTTTTTTTTTTTTTGAAAAAACTACTTCCTACACGTTTCTTCTAAACTGGATTTTTCAAGTATGTGTTTTCAAGTATCTTGCAATATATTCTTCATGACATGTCTTACAATTTTTCATTGATTCACCAGATTACTATTCATTTTATTTCTGTGGCCTGCTACTTTCTCTACTTCAACTATTTTTTTACTCATCTATTCCTCCATTCAACTTCAACTTCATTATACTTTATCTTGGGAGTTAAAGCTTCTGATTTAATCATAACATTCTTGCTTTTTGAGAATTATTAAACCTAATCTGTAATTCATTTAGCAATAGTTCAAATAAATATATGTGATTAATTTCTACTGATAATATATTCAACACGAAATAATAAATGACTATTTCCAAATCAAATTTATGAGCTTCATTGACATGAAACAAATAAGAAAATAAGAAAAATTTTGGATCTATACGATTCTTGACAAATGTTATCAGAAAAGCGAAGGAAACCGCCTCATAGAAAAATAAGGGAAGCAAGAGTCAATAAAGTACAATCATCAGAACACCTACCATATACCTGACGGTGATGTTGCCAAAGGTGGGAAGGGATTAAGAAAATTGGCCGAATATTATAGATACTTCCTGTAGAGTCTTTTTGGTTTCTGGTGTACTACACACATATAAATATATAAATACACACACACACACACACACACACACACATATATATATATATATATATGTATATATATATATATATATACTCTATATATACATATGTATATATATATATATATATATTTATATATAGGTATATATATATACTCTATATATACATATATATATATATATATATATATAGGTAAATCCTCGGACAGCTGGTAGCGTCAGGTTCCAATTTCTTTTATGGGCTTTCGTGACATGGTTGGTTTTGACCTGGCCTTTCATTAGAAGGGGCTAGCGTTCGATCCCAAGTATGAGGTAGAAATTTATATATATATATATATATATATACACACACATATATATATATATATATACACACAAATATATATATATATATATATATATACATATATATATATATATATATATATATACAGAGAGAGAGAGAGAGAGAGAGAGAGAGTGATTTTTTTAGAACAGTAACGTCAAGCCCCGTGAAATCTGTATTTATCCATCTTAATATGAAACACGTACACATATCTAATAATGACCTTCAGTTCAACATGTCGCCGGCACCCTTTCTCTTATCCTTCGTCCTCTTCCAACCAATCAGAGAGCATCATTATTTTTTTTCTTCAGACATGTTATTGCCACCTCTCCTTTTCCAGATTAATCATCATGAAAGCAAACATTCCTAAATTCCAGATGTCTAACAATTATGCTCTGCAAATTTTTCCATCATGATTGCAAATGTAAAATAATAAAATACGCTTATGGGTTATAGATGGTACACGCTTTATTCTTATTCACATTATTTCTCTTATCATTATTACCTTTACCAACTTCGTTGCAAAGGTTTTGTTTTTATAGGCATATATTAGTTTGTATGTCTGTCTGTGTATTTGTGATTTGCAGAAATCAAAAACCTATAATACCGAATATCAAGAAATTTGGTGGAATCACTGGCCATGATCAAAGGATAATTTTACTAGATTTACGATTAATATATTTGGTAAAATCTCAAGGATAATATCATGAGAATGTCAGAAACATTTTTATTTTTCATACTGTGGCGTTGTTTTTTATATGATTTGCATGAAACTAATAGCATAATATGCGTAATTTAATTACCGGCTGTTCAAGGTATTATTGATCTTTTTAGTTCGCATGCTTTCTTAATGGTCAAGTAAGTCAAAATAAAAAATTGATAAAACTAAATTATTGGTGGTAAAACTTGCCGTTAAAGCGATAAAATATTTTTCAAGATTATCCGAATTATAAACTGAAATAAAATAAGCTTAAACATGAGGCCAGTTGATAAAATAGTTGTATTAATGATTAATTAATAAATATAAATTCCCTGAAAAATAGTTATTCCAATATTTCATTCGAGAAAAAAGTAAGTTTTATCATTTTGAAATAAAAATCAATAAACTATATTAACTCTGTTAATGCAGACAATGTCATTCACAATTAATCATAAATCAATTAGCTACAAATCATAATCGACACACATGATATTTTAGTGCGAAATATTTTACATCCCAAAAACGTGAATCATTTTTTTTTTCTGAATAAGGTAGTATTAAATATTCATATCTATGATATAAATTGGATATGATAAAAAATAGATTAATTTTTATTTCATTAATATTGCATAACAAGCTAAATGTGTTTTAATTCTTATGAATATCCTTTTCGACGATATTTTATACATTAGCAATTACGTGTTTTTTTTTATATTTTGTTATATGTATTTTTCTAACTATCGTATTAGAATTTGAATCATATTGGAAGCCAAATATAGATGTGCTATTCACATCAGTCTAAATAAAGCAAGTTCCTAGATATTTGTTAATGGTCATATATGCTAATATTATGATATATATGTATACATATATATATATATATATATATATATGTATATATATATATATATATATATACATATTATATATATATATATATATATGTGTGTGTGTGTGTGTGTGTATAAGTATATATATATATATATATATACATATATATATATATGTATATATATATATATATATATACATATATATATATATATATATGTGTGTGTGTGTGTATGTGTGTGTTTGTATCAATCTATATATATATATATATATATAATGTATATATATATATATATATATACACACATGTATATATATATATATATATATTGTATATATATACATATATATATATATATATATATACATATATATATATATATATATATACGTATATATTTATATATATATATTTGTATTTATATATGTATATATATATATATATATATATTTATATATATATATATATTTATATATATATATATATATATATATATACATACATATATATATGTATGAATGTATTTTTGTTCATGTCAGGAAATCTATAATAGTTGGATGGTCTTCATTTTGAATAAGCAGTGAAAATAAATCAGTTATAAAGCATCCATAAACAATAATGAATTTTCTTATGTCTCTTATCCTTCACCAAATCCTAAAACTACTGTGTTTGCTGTGTTTCAAAATCTATATTATAAGACAACAATCCCTTTTTAACGAGACGAGGTGAGGCAAGTAACAACAAGTTAGTCTAACTATTGATAAGGATAAAAGATAGTTATATACCATACTCAGACGTGTACGTTTATAAACATGAGTGATCATAATGTGACTATTCAATGCTAAAACTTAGTTAATTTTTATTATTTGGAATGTCCGAACAGACTATTTTGATGAACAGACCAAACAGATTATGTCTTATTTGATATGTTTTTTTTTTTCTAAAATTATTCTTATGACTCATTTCTTAAATAAATTCTTAATGTAATTTGACTGTGTAAATACATGCCGAGGAAATATAGTACAAGTAAGGAGTATCTTTTGAATAGTTTTCCTTGTTAAATATTTTGTACCACTGTTATTATAAAAAGAAAAAAAAAATACCGAATACATCTGTTCACTAACCTCACCTTCCAATCCAATGAGAATATCGACCGTTTACCTTCTTCTACCTTGAAATCAACGGCTCCTACATAATTAGCATCATTAGATTTAATTCTATAAGGTTACTCGAACTCTTAATTAGTAACAACATTATTGACTCGTAAACCCTATTAAACCACTTATTTAATCCTTACATTAATTGTTCTTATACAAAAAATAGTTATATAATCGTGCAAACAAAAATATCTGTAAGAAACATTATAACCGCGTACATCTATATCTTACTCTTTAGTCAGGATATTCAATTATGAATA
>NC_090725.1:28954823-28957323 GCF_036898095.1 Palaemon carinicauda | reverse complement strand
TCTCTTGCTTCCAATATTTTACTGTTCTTTTTTTTTAAGTAAAATAAATAACTGGATAACCATGCATGATAATTAGCTTTGTTTTATAGAATATGGAGAAATCATATGCTAAATGATGGAAGGACAGGAGCAAAGTACGATGGATATTGGAAGGCCAGTAACAGACTAACAAAGATCACATAGACTGTTGCATACCCAAGACCTTCAACGAGACAGAATGTCCCTTTTGTTTTCTAGATCTCCAATGATAAGAATGTTCCTGCTGTTTAAACTCTAAATGATAAAAACTTGGGGCTATGGCAACGTCACCATCCTTTTTTACGGCCATCACCGATTAGTCAGACAGGATAAATATGAATGACGGGTATTCTGGTATTAACATTCGTAAATAGTGTCGTCAGATGTCAACCAAGAACTTGAATTTTCTTAATTAACTTTATGAAAATTTTTAGTTTATATCCTATTGGGCATGATCAGGTGGTTTGCCGGACACCAAAGTTCTCAAAACAAAATGTAGATGCATTGGTGTTGTCTACAACAGCCAACATTGAGGCCAAAAAATGGATATGTAATCAGCACAGCTTCATATATGTTCTATCTGGTGTACTCCTTGATAAGACCCTTGTTAAGTTTTAAGATCAAACCGAGGATATAAACGGGATAATCACTATATTGATATTATAGATATCAAGGAAGCTTTACTGACCAAGAACCTGCATACAATTCTAAAAAAAAAAAAGAATCTACCCCACGCCAGTCTCATGATGCGACATATGCATGGGTGATAGTCAGTTTAACATCACTACTGCTGAGCCTGAATTACCTTGGCAAATATAGAAAAAAAATATCCATAAGTACATATATAAATTAAGATCTATCTATCTATCTATCTATCTATCTATCTATATATACAGTATATATATATATATATATATATATATATATACTGTATACTGGATACATGAAATATAAATTTTGAGATATTTTAAGTGTCAGGACTTAACTACACGACCACCGTATTGAATTAGTTTCTCACAAAGTAAAATGGAGATAGATTATTTATACACTTACACTTTGGACTGTTTGATAAAAAAACTTACATTGCTGCTGAACTCATCTTTGTCAAGTTTAAATAGTTGTTATTCAAGGAACATGATTTACTTTTTCATTTATTTAAATACCTTTGTCCTTGACAACATTGATAACAAAAATATATGCTCTATCAATACAAATATATTTTTTTATGTTCAGCTATAGATATTTCATATATATATATAAATATATATATATATATATATATATATATTCAAATATAAATTTATAAATATATATATATATATATATATATATGTGTTTAAACTGTAGATAGTTAACTTCTGTCAGTTATCTTGTTGTAGCATTAACTATATTTTTTTGCTTTCGTTATGTATATATTGTATTATCAAGAACTAACAGTCTAATTATGGAATTTAATTTAGTCAAGGATTGACTTACTGTTTGTGTTTTATAGTTTTAATGTATAGGATATCCACGATTCTGGGAGATTTCAAAAATAGTTCAATGCGTTTCTCCTAAGTACTATGACTTATAACACTACTATAGTAACTCTTGACTTGCAATAAGGTAATAAATACTCTTCCCGACATAGCATCTGCATAATCAACACCTAAAAATATTTCTAACTAAATCTCCATCAAGTTTACCAGGTTGTTGGTATAATTTCCTTTTTTAATGTATGGTCGCATTGGGAAACGATATTTTATTTGCAATTATGTATATGTTTAAACTAGAACTGAGGGAGAGTCACGATATAAGAATATATTTTGGTATATAAAATGTAACGGAAAAGAAATCTTGTCTGAAATACTAAGACCTTTTCAGAAGAAGGAGAAGGTGCACCCAATCAAGTGAGATATAGACACGAAAGTGATGAGGAAACAGAGTGTGGGTCGTTAAGATATTCGACCGATGTGGTGAGTGGGGTAATTAGTAAGGTGAGAAAAACATATAGATAAAAGTGGACTATACTGCTATAGAGTTGGAACATTAAGGTCGATAGAAGATATATATATATATATATATATATACATATATATATATATATATATATATGTATATACATATACATATATAGATATATATATATATATATATATACATATGTATATATATATATATATATATACATATATATATATATATCAACACAACATCGTGTTCAAATAGAAATAAATTTCTACTTCATACTTGGGATCAAACGCTAGCCCCTTCTAATGAAAGGCGAAGTCGAAACCAACCATGCCACGAGAGGCCATAAAAGGAAATCGGACCCCGACGCTAGCTGGCTGTCCGAGGATTTACCTGGCGAGACATCAGTCTCTTACCAGCGAGTTTTACCAGATTTCCCCGGCCCACCACGTGACACAATTGGTAATAATTCATTCAAATTACCCCTAATGAGTCAATATGGATAATTATCAACACAACATCGTGTTCAAAT
>NC_090725.1:28932620-28947620 GCF_036898095.1 Palaemon carinicauda | reverse complement strand
GAGTGTCATGACTGAGATGGTTTGGACATGTGGTGAGGCTGGATGGTGGGGAGGGATTGAGGAGGGCTTGGGAGTAACCTGTTAGGGGAGAAGATCATGGTGAAAGCAGGGAATTATATAGCGAGATTAGGTGAAGAATGATATGGAGAGAGGAGGTTTGGTGGAAGAGGATTCCTTTGATTGATGATGGAGATGGCGTATCAGGCAACCGACCCCTTAATGTAGAGATAACGGTTGGGAAGAAAATATAAATCGTGGTATTAAAGGGGAAAGACTCTGGAATTGGCCTTCCTTATTGAACAACCTTTGAGGACCGAAGAAATGTTGTGTTGGCCTATTGGAAAAATTCCTGCTTCGTGTTCTCCTAGATGGAGATCGAGTCACGCTCAAGCTTGATAGTTTCTCGCAGTGTCTGTAACCTCACTATCCTTGTAATTTAAGGATGGGGTGTTTTGGGGAACCTATACCTGCTGAGTCATCAACAGCCATTGCCTGGCCCTCCCTGGCTCTAGCTTGGGTGGAGAGGGGTCTTGGGTGGAGAGGGGTCTTGGGTGTTGATAATATATAAATATGATCAGTCACTAGGCCCTTGGGCTTAAAGGATCTTGCTTTTGCAATTATGGTTGTAGGTATAGGATAATAATAATAATAATAATAATAATAATAATAATAATAATAATAATAATAATTTCCGTATGCAGAAGAGAAATAGGAGCAACTATTAATTAGATCTGGAGTCAAAATGTTTTTGTTAACTTCAAATTTTCAAAGGGAACAAGGCCGAGGGGGCATTATCCTACTTAGGGAAGAAATGTGTTAAGTAATACCTTGCATTGGGATGTAACTTGTAAAGTAACAGGTAATGGCTTGCAACAGCTTATCGATGTTGGTTCACATCGGGAGGATGCTTATAAAGTAATGGCTCGCATTTGGAGGTAACTTATAAAGTAATGGCTTGCAGTTGGAGGTAACTTATAAAGTAATGGCTTGCATTTGGAGGCAACTTATAAAGTAATGGCTTGCATTTGGAGGCAACTTATAAAGTAATGGCTTGGATTTGGAGGCAACTTATAAAGTAATGGCTTGTATTTGGAGGTAACTTATAAAGTAATGGCTTGCACTTGGAGGTAACTCATAATGTAAGGGCTTGCATTTGGAGGCAATTTATAAAGTAATGGCTTGCATTTGGAGACAACTTATAAAGTAATGGCTTGCATTTGGAGGCAATTTATAAAGTAATGGCTTGCATTTGGAGGTAACTTATAAAGTAATGGCTTAAAACCAAAGGCAACTTAGAAAGTAATGGCTTGCATTTGGAGGCAATTTATAAAGTAATGGCTTGCATTTGGAGGCAACTTATAAAGTAATGGCTTGCATTTGGAGGTAACTTATAAAGTAATGGCTTGCATTTGGAGGTAACTTATAAAGTAATGGCTTGCATTTGGAGGCAACTTATAAAGTAATGGCTTGTATTTGGAGGCAACTTATAAAGTAATGGCTTGCATTTGGAGGCAACTTATAAAGTAATGGCTTGCATTTGGAGGCAACTTATAAAGTAATGGCTTGTATTTGGAGGTAACTTATAAAGTAATGGCTTGCACTTGGAGGTAACTTATAAAGTAATGGCTTGCATATGGAGGTAACTTATAAAGTAATGGCTTGCATTTGGAGGTAACTTATAAAGTAATGGCTTGCATTTGGAGGTAACTTATAAAGTAATGGCTTGAATTTGGAGGTAACTTATAAAGTAATGGCTTGCATATGGAGGTAACTTATAAAGTAATGGCTTGCATTTGGAGGTAACTTATAAAGTAATGGCTTGCATTTGGAGGCAACTTATAAAGTAATGGCTTGCATTTGGAGGCAACTTATAAAGTAATGGCTTGTATTTGGAGGTAACTTATAAAGTAATGGCTTGCACTAGGAGGTAATTCATAAAGTAAGGGCTTGCATTTGGAGGCAACTTATAAAGTAATGGCTTGCATTTGGAGGCAACTTATAAAGTAATGGCTTGAAATTGGAGGCAACTTATAAAGTAATGGCTTGCATTTGGAGGCAACTTATAAAGTAATGGCTTGCATTTGGAGGCAACTTATAAAGTAATGGCTTGAAATTGGAGGCAACTTATAAAGTAATGGCTTGCAATGGGACGCAACTTATAAAGTAATGGCTTTCATTTGGAGGCAATTTATAAAGTAGTGGCTTGCATATGGAGGTAACTTATAAAGTGATGGCTTGCATTTGGAGGTAACTTATAAAGTGATGGCTTGCATTTGGAGGCAATTTATAAAGTAATGGCTTGTATTTGGAGGTATCTTATAAAGTAATGGCTTGCATTTGGAGGCAACTTATAAAGTAATGGCTTGCATTTGGAGGCAACTTATAAAGTAATGGCTTGCATTTGGAGGCAACTTATAAAGTAATGGCTTTCATTTGGAGGCAATTTATAAAGTAATGGCTTGCATATGGAGGCAACTTATAAAGTAATGGCTTGCATTTGGAGGCAATTTATAAAGTAATGGCTTGCATATGGAGGCAACTTATAAAGTAATGGCTTGCATTTGGAGGCAATTTATAAAGTAATGGCTTGCATTTGAAGGCAACTTATAAAGTAATGGTTTGCATTAAAAGGCTTACAAAGTAATGGCTTGCATTTGGAGGCAACTTATAAAGTAATGGCTTGCATTAAAAGGCTTATAAAGTAATGGCTTTCATTTGGAGGCAATTTATAAAGTAATGGCTTTCATTTGGAGGCAATTTATAAAGTAATGGCTTGCATATGGAGGCAACTTATAAAGTAATGGCTTGCATTTGGAGGCAATTTATAAAGTAATGGCTTGCATTTGGAGGCAACTTATAAAGTAATGGGTTACATTAAAAGGCTTACAAAGTAATGGCTTGCATTTGGAGGCAACTTATAAAGTAATGGCTTGCATTAAAAGGCTTATAAAGTAATGGCTTGCATTTGGAGGCAACTTATAAAGTAATGGCTTGCATTTGGAGGCAACTTATAAAGTAATGGCTTTCATTTGGAGGCAATTTATAAAGTAATGGCTTGCATTTGGAGGCAACTTATAAAGTAATGGGTTGCATTAAAAGGCTTACAAAGTAATGGCTTGCATTTGGAGGCAACTTATAAAGTAATGGCTTGCATTTGGAGGCAACTTATAAAGTAATGGCTTGCATTTGGAGGTAACTTATAAAGTAATGGCTTAAAACCAAAGGCAACTTAGAAAGTAATGGTTTGCATTTGGACACATTTTATAAAGTAATGGCTTAAAACCAATTACAACTTATACAGTAATGGCTTGCATGTAGAGGAAACATATAAAGTAATAGCTTATAACAAAATGCAACTTATAAAGTAATGGTTTATAACAAAATGCAACTTATAAAGTAATGCTTGCATCTGGAGGTAACTTATAAAGTAATTTAGCTTACAAGGAAAACATTCTAAAAAGCCAAAACTCCCCCAAAAAACCACACACTACGACACCCTTCTTTACATAACTCGAAATTCTACACATTTTATAAAGTAATGGCTTGCATTTAGATGCAACTTATAAAGTAATGCCTTGCATTTGGAGGTAACTTATAAAGTAATTTAGCTTACAAGGAAAACATTCTAAAAAGCCAAAAACTCCCTCAAAAAGCCACACACACTACGACACCCTTCTTTACATAACTCGAAATTCTATTTTTAAACGAAACAGCCTCCGCCTGTATAACGAAGTCTACCCACGACTCCCACATCAGAATAAAATCCCCGAAACAGGATTTGACAATTTTGCGATTTCTCGTATTTCAGAATCTGAAAGAACTCAGGGGACTCGTAATAACTTACATTTCCACTGACCTGGAGCTATATATCTGGGCGGCTTCGGTTGTTATTGCCCTGTATCTATGAGAGGAGGGATGCTGAGAATAATTGGAGCCGTGTTCTGGATGGATTTGACTGTTATTGTAGGCCTTCTGGGAGAGGCTGGGTATGTCATATTGCCTGCAAGGTATGGAGACATCTTACTAACTACATATTGGTTTTGGTTTGAAACAATTGATGTTATTCTTTTAACAATATTGTTAAATAAGTAAAATTGTTGTATTGCCTGCAAGATATGAAAGCAATTGATGTTATCTTTTTAACAGTACAATTAAACATGCAAAATTGATGTATTGCCTGCAAGATATGAAAACAATTGATGTTTTTCTTTCAACAGTATAGTTAAACATGCAAAAATGATGTATTGCCTGCAATATATGAAAGCAATTGATGTTATCTTTTAAGATTATAGTTAAACATGCAAAATTGATGTATTGCCTGCAAGATATGAAAGCAATTGATGTTTTTCTTTCAACAGTATAGTTAAACATGCAAAATTGATGTATTGCCTGCAAGATATGAAAGTAATTGATGTTATCTTTTAAGAGTATAGTTAAACATGCAAAATTCATGTGTTGCTTGCAAGATATGAAAGCAATTGATGTTATCTTTTAAGAGTATTGTTAAACATGCAAAAATGATGTATTGCCTGCAAGATATGAAAGCAATTGATGTTATTTTCTTAACAGTACAATTAAACATGCAAAATGGTTGTATTGCCTAGAAAATATGAAAGCAATTGATGTTATCCTTTTAGAGTATAGTTAAACATGCAAAATTGATGTATTGCCTGCAAGATATGAAAGTAATTGATGTTATCTTTTAAGAGCATAGTTAAACATGCAAAATTGATGTATTGCCAGCAAGATATGGAAGCAATTGATGTTATCATTTAAGAGTATTGTTAAACATGAAAAATTATTGTATTGCCTGCAAGATATGAAAGCAATTGATGTTATTCTTTCAACAGTGCAATAAAACATCCAAAATTGTTGTATTGTCTATATGGACATGAGTCATGGTATGACAATAAAATAATCTCCAATAGATTTAGTAAATTTGAAAACAAAGCCCTCAAAAGGATATTGGGAGTTAAGTAGCAGGACAGGATTAGAAATGAAACTATAAGAGAGATTACTCGAGTGCCTTATGTAGATGAGATTATGATGAGGGGTAGATGGAGATGGTTTGGGCATGCTCTTCGCACTCCCCAAGAGAGATTAGTTTAACAAACTTTCAGCTGGGCTCCACAAGGTAATAGACGAGTTGGAAGGGCTAGGTCTACATGGGTGAGGACTGTGAAGCGCGGTGTAGGAGATGATGAAAGGAGAATTATTGAATTAAAAGCTCAAGATAGAGACGGCTGGTGAAATCTAACCAAGGCCCTTTGCGTCAATAGGCGTAGGAGGAGATAGAATAGTGGGCCTGAGTGTACCATCAAGCAAGAGAACTGTATGTTAAAGTGCTAGTTATAGCTTCATCTATTCTTCAATATCATAATTAATATTAAGATCGAGTTAATATAGAATTTTTTGCTACTCTCTATAAACATCGGTCCTCACATCCCAAAGGCTGAAAGGATTTTGTTTATTCAACTATCATTATATAGATATATATATATATATATATATATATATATATATATATATATATATATATAAATATATATAGATATATATATATATACATATTATTAATTGCTAAGCTGCAACCTTAGATCAAGCTTAAAGTTGCATCACGGGACTAATACAACTTGAGACATCTCTAAACTTGAAAGTAAAGGATATAGAAATAGCATATTATAGGCATTGGTGAATCACACTACTTCGTAAGTTGGGCAATGACATCTCCCCAATCTTAACCAAGATTAATAAAACACACTAATATTCCTGGTTTTAACCACCAACGAGCACACCTCTCGTTACTTCGGTAATCATACGAAAATCAACCTATACAGATCTTGCTCACTACTTCTACGCTTCTGACGTCACCTTAAGCAAAGTTCAAGAAAAGTTCCTCAAGCAACGTTCGTCCAGCAAAGATCAAGAAAAGTTCGTCAAGCAAAGTTCGTCAAGCAAAGTTCAAGAAAAGTTCGTCAAGCAAAGTTCAAGAAAAGTTCGTCAAGCAAAGTTCGTCAAGCAAAGTTCAAGAAAAGTTCGTCAAGCAAAGTTCAAGAAAACAAGTTTGTCAAGCAAAGTTTGTCAAGCAAAGTTCAAGAAAACAAGTCCGTAGAGCAAAGTTCGTCCAGCAAAGTTCGTCAAGCAAAGTTCAAGAAAACAAGTTCAAGCAAAGTTCAAGAAAACAAGTTCGTCAAGCAAAGTTCAAGAAAACAAGTCCGTAGAGCAAAGTTCGTCAAGCAAAGTTTGTCAAGCAAAGTTCAAGAAAACAAGTTCGTCAAGCAAAGTTTGTCAAGCAAAGTACAAGAAAAAAAAAGTTCAAGCAAAGTTCAAGAAAACAAGTCCGTTCAGTCATTTCCAGATATATTTTACCTTGTATATCGATGTAAGTTTTAAATGGATTTCATACTACGTTATTTGTGATACGATTTCGTTATTTTAGGAGGTAATAGATAAAACGGTGATTAAATGAGCCTTAAATACTCTTAATGCCACCTTGTCACCCCTATCCTTAATTCACAGCCTACAGCAAAGTTCGTCAAGCAAAGTTCGTCGTGTGGACCGAAACTTAAATGCTCTTAATGACACCCTATCGCCCCCAACGTTTACCCAGAGATCCCAATTGTTGGTTTCACAAACTTTGGGAACCACTGATCCAAACCTTCAACTAAATTTCATTTCTATATATTAATTCTTAAAAGATATTGTTAAAGTTTTACACGAAGTATATAATCTTATAAAAAGTATACTAAAAATACGTTCCATAATTCTTATCGTTAGTGGAAAGTAAAAGATAATTCACGATCGAAACTTAGTGGAAAAATATATTTTAATGCTCTTTAAATAGATTCTCGACTAAGGACCAAGAAAGTATTTATATTCATGAAATTCTTGGGAAATTCTTGCAAATTGAACAAACATCATTGGACAATTCTTCCAGACTATTAAGAGCTTTAAGTTTGATAAATTTCTTGAACTTTCTAGAAGGTACACTCAGGCATAATATTCTACCTAATCTCTTATCCTCTTGTTTTGTTTAAGTTTATATATTTTGTGGGGGAAATTTTAATGCTTTTGTTCGAAGATATTTAATTTTTCCTTGTTTCCTCTATTCACTGGGCTATTTTTCCTGATTGAGCCCCTGGTCTTATAGCATCCAGCTTTTCCAACAAGGGTTGTAGCTTGATTAATAACTAACATCAATAATAATGCAGATTAAAAAAAAATAAATCTGCATAAGCAATAGAACCAGTTTTTAACTGAGCAAGAGGAGATTTAAAATCAAATTCTTACAAATTGAGCAACAATGGCCTTTGGGAGATTCTTCCAGAGTATTGGAATATAGATTTCTTAATGAGCAGAGGCTGAATTAATAAAACTTTGAACCAATTAAATCCGAGCCTGTGCAATAAATATTTGCACTTACACCTGCACGAATGTACCATACGAATGTACCATAAGTTAAATTAAATTTAATACTATACTTAAATACTGAATACCCATTTATTTTTAGGATTACACCACTTTTACCATTACATTACCATAGTATGAACCCCTTAAATAATATACTTGAAGAAAAACTTTTATTGTCCTTGTTTAAGTTCCCATGGCTGTGATATCAAACTTTAAACCAGAATATTTCTTCGTAGCTTTCAAACCTTTGTTCATATGCATTCAGCAGTAAAGTTCTTACTTCCACAAGAATAAATCTCAAGTTGCTCTAATTCCCCTCATACAGATTAAACTAAGTAATACAGTTTCCCCTAAGCTCAAGTCAGACAGCCATCCGTACGTGTATAAACTGATTAATGTTATAATTAATGAGCAACCTGCTTAACTTTCAAGATAAGATTAAAGCTAGTTAAACATTGCAAAAATCGTTAACAGATCCAGCGTAAATTTAATAAGAGCCGAAGTTAACCTACCAAACTAATTGCCAAGCCCTCTAAATATAAACCTACGTTTAAGAAGATGTACACTCGTCCGGTAATTACCTATAATGTCAAGGTTTACATACTACCATTCAGCTAGCCTCCTATCTATTCTGTTTGGGAAAACCTTAAACCATGCTACGTGATGGTTAAAGCAGTCTCACCTAGTTACCATCAAGTACTTATTAGATTACTGAGGGGCACGTGCCTTCTCATCAGCAGGGATAAAATTTAAACAGGAAAACTGAACTTCAATACCAGATATTACTCTAACACTTTTTCTTCTTTCAAATTTATTATAATTCAAGACTGCAAATGTTTGGATAATTCTTATAGAAAAAGTTAAATTTCAATTTAAATTAAAAAATCTACAGTACTGAAAGTACTCTCAAAAGTTCATACTTTTTCTAGATTCACTTTATTTTATGTGTTGAGCCATTAAGCGTCCGTACCATAATCAACAGGTTCTTGTCATCAACTAATAACTATATTCGTAATTTTATTACTTCCAGGTAATTAGACCATTTTAGAATAAACCCAATAAACTAATTATGAAACAGTTTATAAAATTATCATACCCATTTAAAGCATTTAATGTAAGAAATTAGCTTTACTAAATTTTTTTTTTATGATTAGAACTTTATTCAGCCAACAGACAAATCTAATAAATTCTCAGACTATGAAAATTTCTTAAAGGCATAAAATGAAACCTTCAGTCTGACAATTCATTTAACCATTTTCTTCCAATTAGAAAATCTTGGATTAAATTCAACCAACAAACTATGAAGCTTTTAATGTAATTCTTATACCATAAGCAGTGCCATTAATTGAAGGCAAAGATGCAAAAAAACTTTAGTAAATTATATTATATTACTGATGAAATTTTCATAACAATAGCATTACACCTAAAAGGTTAGAATGCAAGTAGTAGTCTTCTTAGTCTATTACGGACAATGTTATTTACATAACATGAGCAGTTCCCTTAAAATTCAAGTGTGCAAAAAATAACCTTTAGTCAATTACATTATATCGGATGTCTTCTGGACAAAAATAGCATTTGTTTCACCACTTAAAGTAGTGTATAACAACCTATTTGGCGTTAAGTGGTCCAGCGTTAATTTTAATTCTTGAAACCGGCCACAACCCTGTTATGTCCACTGCTACCTTCAGACAGCAATTAGGAGATTGAGCAAACCCCTATAATCACAGGCGGACTCTTCAGACGGCAATCAAGAGATGGATCAAACTTAAGATGAAAAAGTTAGGTCTTCGGGAACTCCAAACCATCTTATAAATTCTGTACCAATTTTGTAGGTAATTAACAGCTCACGTAGAGGACGTGCCACCTAGACAGAAAACAAAGTCTTAGGATATAACCTGACGTAGCTCACCAAGTTCCTGGAACAAATAGAAATTAGATTTTATTAATATTGCAATACGAATCAGTGAAGTCATGGGGTAAATTATAAAATAGCCCTAAATATTCTGTTAAGAATATTTGATTGACTAACCAAAACCTAGTATTTTTAATTAGTGTAATTAATTAGTTAAACATGCATAAGGTTAGTTTTAGAAGTCTCATATTGAAAGTAATATTAAAACTTTAAATAAGCTTACCAATCATTAGATATAGGAAAACCTCTGGTGTGTCATCTCTGGTATAATGATATCCATGTAAAAAGCTTGAGATCCACGATCATTGGTCTCAGACTCTGGAAGAGAAGTTTATGAATTAGAGAAAGTCCGCTCAGAAAAATAAAAGCCAATTTAAAAAATGCACGAGGAAAAATTAAAACTAGAATTGTCCATGCAAGGACGTTACGCAAGAACAAATTTAGCAGTTAAGGAAAATTAAACTTTGCTAATTATGGAAAAACTTAAAGTTGCTCAACATGTATAGTTAAACTTATAAGTTGAGAAGCAATTTTATTATTTTTGGGATTTAGGTAAAATATCTAATGTAAGAACACATTTTAAAAGCTGAAAAAAAATAGTTAAGGAAAAATTTAAGTTGCCGAGAAAATATAGGAGCATTTAGGAAAATAGGTTCCGAACAAATTTAACAGTTTAAATTTAGGTAAATAGCTTTTGAACTAGAATTGCAAATTTCGTATTTTTAGTTATAAAGCTAAGGTTACCCACCAAATTTATAAATTACCAAAATGTTTACTTTAAACCTCGCGCATATTCACTATACTAATACACCTTAAAATTAAAACTCACCCTTACCAAGCCTTAAACCTAAAGTGATTGCAAGCCTCCCCCATGACACACGATAGACCGAAGTCTATCGTGTGCCATGGGAGAACGTCCTCCCCGTGTTGGGGGCGCCGCCCCCAACAGGGGAGGACTAGCTTGCAAAATTGGGTTAAGTATGAAATTAGTGCAGAAACTCACCTTTTATCGTTTTATAGTTACCAATGTTCCTGGAAATTCCTGTGTAGTAATGTTCGATGTAACCTTCCAATTACAGACAGTTGGTCCTTAAAGTTGGTCTAAAAGTTGGTCCTTAAAGTTGGTCTCCGAAGAATAATTTGCACTGCTTGATAAACTATATCCGAAGTCCTTCCATGATTGTACCTGCAATTTTTTTATTTCTGTAGTCAATGTTGCCTGAGGCAGACTGGTAATAAAAACTAAATTTCTTATAAAGATAGTATTAGATATTAACTAAAAATATCAAGATTCCTCAATATGGAACTTGTAAGATTAAACAAAGGGAATAAAAGTTAATTTTGAAGTATAAAAACGCCGGTTGCCCCAACAAGTAGATAAACTAAATTAAGACAAAAAGTCTAGTAATTTTATGCATTTAAAAAAAGTTACGCAAAACCTCAAATAATGCCCCCAAAATATGAATTTTTGTAAACAGTCATATTAAAGTCATTTTAGTTGTAATTTTGAAAAACTAACACGAACAGTATAATTACCAGGTCCTCGGCGATAAAAGTTTTAAAGTTTCCAAAGCTAGTTGAAAAATTAAAATATGTTTATTAATTTTATTAATTTTGAACTGTAAGAACACCGGTTACCCCAACACGTAAATAACTAAATTAGACAAAAAGTCTAATAGTTCTATTAAAAAAAAAAAAAAAAAAAAAAAAAAAAAAAATACTAAACTCAAAGAATGCTCCCAAAAATGAAATAGTTTTAAACAGTCATAAATTAGATTAATTTTAACTGCAATTTTGGAAAAAAAAAACTGGAAAACATTAACAGTATAATTACCAAATCCTCGGTGATACAAATTTATTTTCCAAGTGAATAACTATAATTAACAAATCCTCAGTGCTTCTGGTAAAACTAATTATCGTACATTTTAAGAGTTTATATTTCCTGTTATTGACATGAAATAAATCTTGATAGACAATAATTGTTAAAAAAAAACTGTTTAGTAAATTAAAAAAAAGCTCTAAGAAAAATAATTTACGAACCAAATCAAAATTCCTAAAACTAGTTAAATTGTTTAACAGTCAAAATTGATGCAACGTATATCTAAAATAGAAGTATCAAAAAAAGCGGTATTATAACAGGGATAATTTAAAACTAATTATAAAGTCTCTAGTGAACAAAATGCAAAATTAATGCAAAGAGTTGAAAGTTTAATCTAATTTTTATCCTATTCACTTTCGCCAATAAAAATACTTCGGTCATCAAAACATTATACCAAATTATCGATTACTTTAACATACAAAAATTATTTATATAATTGATATACTTAAAAAAACCACACGAAAAACACGTCGAACTTGCACCGCTTACACAAATTTAAAATCCACTAATAAAGTAACATTACAAATTAAAACAAATACTTAACATTATCCACGATGTAATAAGCGGCTCTTTCCGACGTCTCGTTTTCCACCAATTACCCAAACTGAGCCGGTTAATCTCACTACGGCCGAAAGAAAATCTTGATTTTGTGAGACCAAGGAATCTGAAGGTAAGGTAATATACTCGCAGATAGAAAACGGAGAAAACTCTTCATCATAGATGGTGCTCGTGCTGTTTGGATGAGGAACTACAGTAAATGTTCCCGTTCGTACTGAATGTAAAACATTAAATACTTTGAAAAAGGTCCCGTCACGCAAAATACAACATATAATGTAGTACAATTTACTATAGCTGACTTGTAGCAATATTATTCTAGTCAATGTAACATTTGGGTATATCTATAATCCGAGATAATCGAAAAATAATGCTGAGTTTATAAGATTTCTGAAACGTCAGTTTTCATGGAAGGACATGTTACATTAAATTTATGTGAACCTGTTCTCTCCTAATGTGAATTACATTATTAGAAGGTAATTGTTATAATGGGTTAACCAAACATTTACCACGAAAATGAATGTTACATTCATGAACGAAAAAATATACAGCCATAAAATATACAGTTATGTTGCTACAGCTGTAGGCTACTGATTTGCAATATACAGTACATTGCTACATCTGTACTTATTTACATATTACAATATAGAATTAATCAGATATAATTATACAGTATGCTACTATATTGATTTGCAAATTCTATAACAAAATTGACAAAGTAATCTACGTCGCGATAAAATAATTCAAGATAATCACTAGAGGAGCACTCAGTAGGGTGCAGACCTCCGCTGCAGCAGCTTATTTCTCTACCTTTTGCTCGACCTTGACCTTGAATTTTGACCCTAACATGTATTCATTGACATGGATTTTCATACACTCAAATATATGAACCAAATTTGAAGTCTTTGACATCGATGTCCAAACTTTGCCTGATTACGTGAACTGAATATTTTGCTTGACCTTTGACCTTGACATTTGGCCTTGATCTTTGACCTTGACATTTGGCCTTGATCTTTGACCTTGACCTTCCAAAATTTAATCATTATCACACTATTACATAAAAGTTAATCCCTGCAAGTTTCAATACTCTACGATTAAAATTGTGGCCAGGAAGCTGTTCATAAACAAACACACACACACACAAACACGCAAACACACAAACAGGGGTGAAAACATAACCTCCTTCCAACTTCGTTGGCAAAGGTAAGAATAATCAATGACTTTTACTCATTTGATGAAAAAATAGATTTTCCAAAATATTTTAGTTATGTTTAATCTATTTGATTTTTATGAAATTAATATGAATCTAAGAAATTTCTTGGATACTTCATAGACTGTTCCAATTACCTGACGAGGGAGAAATAAGGAGGTATTATAGCCATAGGATTTATTAAGGATTTGAAAGGATTACTTTCTTCTTTTGAAGTTCTCGAAGGGAATTAGATGCCAGGATAAAGAGTTCGGGAAGGAAAACCTTTTAAGACTTGAACAAATTGGATTCGATCTCACTGGTTTCAGTGTTTGCAATCATGAGGTGCCAAGTAGGTATTTTCCTTTCGTCTTTTATTATTATTATTATTATTATTATTATTATTATTATTATTATTATTATTATTGTTGTTGTTGTTGTTGTTGTTATTATTATTATTATTATTATTATTATTATTATTATTATTATTATTATTATCATTGTTGTTGTTGTTGTTGTTGTTGTTATTATTATTATTATTATTATTATTATTGTCATTATTTTTTATTATTATTATTATTATTATTATTATTATAATTATTATTATTATTATTATTATTATTATTATTATTATTATTATTATGATGATGAAGATGATGATGGCGATTATTATTATTATTATGATGATTATGATGATGATTATTATTATTATCATTATTACTATTATTAATATTATAATTATCATTATTATTATTATTATTATCATTATTATTATTGTTGTTTACTAGTGTACGAGACTTGTTTAGAATATCGTCTAGAAATTTAGATAGATATGCACACACGCACACGCACAAACATTTCCCCTATCACCGGGGTATGACTATTCCTCCTCCCTACCCGATGGACGAGGTGAACTGAGACATCCAAAATCCTTGTAACACTCTCTCTCTCTCTCTCTCTCTCTCTCTCTCTCTCTCTCTCTCTATTTTTTCTTAATAAAATCCTTTTGATAAGTTTTTCTTTTGAAGTAAAAATATCTGCTTCCTGTAGAGAGAGAGAGAGAGAGAGAGAGAGAGAGAGAGAGAGAGAGAGTGAGAGAGTTTGATCTATTTTTCTTATAAAGGTCTCTGCTTCCCTAAGAGAGCGAGAGAGAGAGAGAGAGAGAGAGAGAGAGAGAGAGAGTTTGATCTAATTTTATTATGAAGGTATCTGTCACTGCAGAGAGAGAGAGAGAGAGAGAGGAGAGAGAGTTTGGTCTGTTTTTCTTATGAAAGTATCTGCTTCCCGAAAAGAGAGAGAGAGAGAGAGAGAGAGAGAGAGAGAGAGTTTGATCTATTTTTGTTATGAAGGTATCTGTCACCGAAGAGAGAGAGAGAGAGAGAGAGAGAGAGAGAGAGTTTGATCTATCTTTGTTATGAAGGTATCTGTCACTGAAGAGAGAGAGAGAGAGAGAGAGAGAGAGAGAGAGAGAGAGAACCGATTCAGAAACATTTATAATTGCTGGCTCAGATAAAAATAGCCGAAATTATACATTATTTTCCATTCGTGTCGTTTCAAACAGCTGTTAATCATGCAAGTTGAAGAGAGAGAGAGAGAGAGAGAGAGAGAGAGAGAGAGAGAGAGAGATGCTTTAAAGTGTTGCTTGAAGCTAACGTTCATTATCGGAGATTAATTCAAAGTTTTTTTATTATTTTTTTTTAATTTTCCACCAAATGAAATTCCTCATCGTGGTTTTTTTTTCTTCTGCGTCTCAAGAAGGAAAAAGGTAAAACGTCAGTTTCAGGGAAGTTATAATGATGGAGGAAAACGGATTGATTAAAGCGAAGAATGCGTTGTTTAGAGTTTAATGAGATGGTGTTTTTTCATATCTTGTATATGTATGCATACACACATACACACGCAAGCACACACACACACACACACACACACACATATATATATATAATATATATATTATATAGGAAAAGAGGGTTAGAAGAAAGGAATTTATAATAAATGAAAGAAATTGAAGGTTAGGAGAAAGCGATGGTTAGGAGAAAGGAGTTTATAGTAATT
>NC_090725.1:28900120-28917620 GCF_036898095.1 Palaemon carinicauda | reverse complement strand
ACCATTAGTGGAAAAAGGTCAAATATATAGTATTTAAGGTCCGCATTTTTTCATTATAATACTAAAGGCCAACCAATTTCAAAAAGGCCAAATTTGAGGTGTTTTTTTTTTTTTTTTTTTGGCCTGAAAAATAGGCCAAACTGGCAACCCTGCCCACGGCCACTGCCACCGGTCACTCCCCCACCCACCCCAGTACACACCCACCAGTCATGAGGTGTAGATGTACTACTTTATGGCTCCCTTTGAACTATACCTAACAAGCAGAGACCGAAGAAGGAAAAACGATTTTCCTGGACATATGACCGTTGCTTGAAATGGGATGCCAAAGTTTAATTATTATAGTGTTAGTGTTTTAAAAACTACGGTTAACTATTTCGCATCGGTTTCTGTCTCGACCAAAACAGAAAACGGAACGGCATTGTCTGCTCGACTTCTCGTAAACCTCCGTCAGGAACCTTCGTCAGGAAGAACAAGGTCTCGAACTATATTATAGGTTCTTTTATCCAAGCAGGAACGTGTTTTGATATGGAGTGCTTGGAATAAAGATAGATGGAGAATATCCATGTCACCTATGATTTGCTGATGACATTATCATTGCTCACACCAAAGAAGAGTTTCAACATATGCTCACCGAGCTAAACGAAGCAAGCAAATCAATTGGCCTCCACATGAACTTCCAAAAAGACCAAAGTCATGAGCAATAAATATACTGAAAATGCAGATGACATACTTGAAATTGAATACCAACAAATTGAGGAAGTGGACCACTACATCTACCTAGGACATGACGCCTGTAAAGAGAGCGAAATAAAAAGAAGAATAACTCTCTGTTGGCAAGCGTTTGGAAGAGCCAGTACAGTGTTAAAAAATATGATTACTATCATCTTAAAAAGGAAAGTCTATGATCAGTGTATCCTCCCCACTGTCACCTATGGGGCCGAGAAGATTCCTATTATCTTAAAAATTAAAGTCTATGATCAGTGTATCCTCCCCACTGTCACCTATGGGGCCGAAACTTGGAATCTAACAAAAATAGCTTAAATTACGAACAATGCAGAGGGCACATGAGAGAATTATGCTAAATCTAACATGGAAGGATAGAAAAACAGCTAAATGGATACGTAGAAAAACTAAAGTAATGGATATCCTTGAAACCATTAGCAAGCTCAAATGGAACTGGGCGGGGCACATTGACAGGATGACAGACAACCTTTTGGACACCCCAAGGATACACAAGAATCCGAGGATAGAAGTCTGTGGAGGAACCTACATCCAACAAAGGACTTTTGAAAGGCTGAAATGATGATGATGATGAGGGCGAGTGTTTGAAGGTAAGGAAAGCGTTAAACAGTTTAGCTTGTGAATTGAAAAGTATATTCATTCAGGAAACAGTTTAATTTAACCTACGTAAGCTTTAACTTATAGACGAAATATATATTATTTGATAGTCAATAGGCATATTTATATGGTAATTAGTTTGTTATACCATTAATGATGTTGACCATAATAACAACTATTATATAGAAATATTAAGAATAAATATATTCTACACAGATATATTGTTAAAAGATATTTTTCTTACTGTAGGCCAAAATGTTTCTGAGCCGTGTTTAATAATGTACATAGTTTAACAACTTTCTTTTCATGATGATGTATATTGCATGATTTATTCATTGTCTATTTCTTAATTATCTCGTTGACGAGATTTCCAAACATTGCATGTCTATTTAAGCAGAATTTAGATTTACTGGAGGTAAGTCTGGGTAGGCCTAGGCCTAAGGTTTTAGGGGAGGGAAAGCTAAACCGATTTCTTAAGCTTTAGTTTTACGGGAATTAATTTTTTTTATTAAACCCTGTTTTTTCTGAAAGGTGTAAAGAATAGTTATTTGTATATAAGGTGATAGTATTTAAAGAATGATTTTAGTTAGAAAGTACGAACAAAGTTGTAATTCTAATGCAGTTATCCGCCATGAGACCAGCCTTGACTGAGGTTAGCGTTTAATTCATTATTATTATTATTATTATTATTATTATTATTATTATTATTATTATTATTATTATTATTTGCTAAGGTACAACGCTAGTTGGAAAAGCAGGATGCTATAAGCCCAGGGGCCCCAACAGGGAAAATAGCCCAGTGAGGAAAGGAAACAAGGATAAATCAAATATTTTAAGAACAGTAACACCATTAAAATAATTATTTCCTATATAAACCATAAAAACTTGAACAAAACAAAAGGAATATGATGATTCATATTAGTTTTACAGAGACAAAACGTTTCATTTAAAACATCTTCGTTATTTATCACTAAACTTTGCTTATAATATCAATTGCATCTCCAAAATAAACACAAATCAACATTGTATGAACATGTAAAAGCTATTCTCAAATAGAGGCCTATATTCAGTATTCCTACCCCTGTGGTACCCCGTTGAGAGGGCTTAGAGGTCTGGTGTGTACCTTTAGAGCTTTATCCATCCTACATTGACCGTAGATAACAGATTAACGTTTTCACGGAAGTGACGTCACTTCCGGGGGTAGTGCTGCCAGTGCACCTCGAGCGGTACGCTTAAGGTATTATTATTATTATTACTATTATTATTATTATTATTATTATTATTATTATTATCTAGGCTTTAATCGTAGTTGGAAAAGCAGGATGCTATAAGCCCAAAGTCTCCAAATTAACGGGGAAAATTGCAAATTGCGCCGGTCTTTCCCTCTCGTAAGACCTGGTGTTGGGGGCCAGGGGGTCGTTCAATAGCGAAGTTCTACAGGGGAAAAGACCCACAGTTGCATTGTAAGGATGGGAGTATAGAGTAGATGGAGTCTTGATATGTTGTTAATGTCAAGATACATGTTCGAGTACGTTGTATGGTTACCTTCGCCAACGAAGTTGGAAGGAGGTTGTTTTCGCCCCTGTTGGTGTGTTTGTTTGAGTGTGTGTGTGTGTTTGATTGTTTCTTTGTTTGTGAACAGCTTCCTGGCCACAATTTTGATCGTAGAGTAATGAATCTTGTAGGGATTAATTGTTATGTAAAAAGCTGGAAATTATTACATTTTAGAAGGTGAAAGTCAAAGGTCAAGGTCACGGTCAAGCAAAATGTCCAACTCACGTAATTAGCCATAAATTTGGACATCGTTGTCACAGAGATTTCAAACTTGGATCACATTTGAGTGTATGAAAATTCAATGCCATTTAATACATGTTAAGGTTAAGGTCAAGCAAAAGGTAAAAAAATAAGCAGCCACGGCGGAGCTTTGCCCTCTGTTGAGTGCCACTCTAGTTTACGAATGTTTCCTTTAAGAGTTTATTTTCATTTCTATTGATTGTTATAAAGTGCTCTCACGTCGATAGTGTCGACAATTCAACATCTTCACTAAATAACTTTAAATATGATGACAAGATTTTATCACGTATTTCGAGCTAGATGTCAAGATTTTAACACTTATTTTGAATAGGTCAAGATTTTAACACTTATTTGGAATAGGTCAAGATTTTAATAGTTATTTTGAATAGGTCAAGATTTTAACACGTATTTTGAATAGGTCAAGATTTTAACGCTTACTTTGAATAGGTCAAGATTTTAACACTTACTTTGAATAGGTCAAGATTTTAACACTTATTTGGAATAGGTCAAGATTTTAACAGTTATTTTGAATAGGTGAAGATTTTAACACGTATTTTGAATAGGTCAAGATTTTAACGCTTACTTTGAATAGGTCAAGATTTTAACGCTTATTTTGAATAGGTCAAGATTTTAACGCTTACTTTAAATAGGTCAAGATTTTAACACTTATTTGGAATAGGTCAAGATTTTAACACTTACTTTGAATAGGTCAAGATTTTAACACTTATTTGGAATAGGTCAAGATTTTAACACTTACTTTGAATAGGTCAAGATTTTAACAATTATTTTGAATAAGTCAATATTTTAACACTTACTTTGAATAGGTCAAGATTTTAACACTTACTTTGAATAGGTCAAGATTTTAACACTTACTTTGATTAGGTCAAGATTTTAACACTTACTTTGAATAGGTCAAGATTTTAACACTTATTTTGAATAGGTCAAGATTTTAACAGTTATTTTGAATAGGTCAAGATTTTAACACGTATTTTGAATAGGTCAAGATTTTAACGCTTACTTTGAATAGGTCAAGATTTTACACTTATTTTGAATAGGTCAAGATTTTAACACTTACTTTGAATAGGTCAAGATTTTAACACTTACTTTGAATGGGTCAAGATTTTAACACTTATTTGGAATAGGTCAAGATTTTAACACTTATTTTGAATAGGTCAAGATTTTAACACTTATTTTGAATAAGTCAATATTTTAACACTTATTTTGAATAGGTCAAGATTTTAACACTTATTTTGAATAAGTTAATATTTTAACAGTTATTTTGAATAGGTCAAGATTTTAACACGTATTTTGAAAAGGTCAAGATTTTAACACTTATTTTGAATAAGTTAATATTTTAACACTTATTTTGAATAGGTCAAGATTTTAACACTAATTTTGATTAAGTCAAGATTTTAACACTTATTTTGAATAGGTCAAGATTTTAACACTTATTTTGAATAAGTCAAGATTTTAACACTTACTTTGAATAGGTCAAGATTTTAACACTTATTTTGAATAAGTCAAGATTTTATCACTTATTTTGAATAGGTCAAGATTTTAACACTTATTTTGAATAGGTCAAGATTTTAACAATCCAGGTAATTTTAAAAAAGACATGAAGATTTTAACACTTTTTTTTTTCTTTTTTGATTTTTGAGTAACAGGTCAATGTCTCAACACATTTTGAATAAGATGTCAAGCTTCTAACACGTATTTTGAATAAAATTCAAGCTTCTAACACGTATTTTGAATAAATTTCAAGCTTTTAACACGTATTTTGAATAAATTTCAAGCTTTTATAACGTATTTTGAATAAATTTCAAGCTTTTAACACGTATTTTGAATAAATTTCAAGCTTCTAACACGTATTTTGAATAAATTTTAAGCTTTTAACACGTATTTTGAATAAATTTCAAGCTTTTAACACGTATTTTGAATAAATTTCAAGCTTTTAACACGTATTTTGAATAAATTTCAAGCTTCTAACACGTATTTTGAATATATTTCAAGCTTTTAACACGTATTTTGAATAAATTTCAAGCTTTTAACACGTATTTTGAATAAATTTCAAGCTTTTAACACGTATTTTGAATAAATTTCAAGCTTTTAACACGTATTTTGAATAAAATATCAAGATTTTAACCCGAACTTTCAATATAATGACAAGCTTTTAACACGCATTTATGATACAATATCAAGATTTCAACACGTAAATAGAATTTGTCAAGAACTTGACAAGTATTTTCAATTTTAGATAAGTTGGCAAGATTTTAACACATTTTGAGTAAGGTGTAAAAAATTTAACACATTTTGAATAAAATGTCAAGATTTTAACTGATATTTTGTGTAGAGTATCAAGATTTTAACATGTTTTGAATAAGATGTCAAGATTTTAACACATATTTTGAGTAAGGTGTCAAGATTTTAACATATTTTGTATAAGATGTCAAGATTTTAACACATACTTTGAGAAGAGGGTCAAGATTTAATTCATTTTGAATAAGATGTCAAGATTTTAACACGTATTTTGAGTAAGATGTAAAGGTTTTAACACATTTTGAATAGGATTTCAAGATTTTAACACATATTTTTAATAGAGTGTCAAGGTTTTAACACATTTAGAAGAAATGTCAAAGATTTTAACACATTTTGAATAAGGTGTCAAGGTTCTGTTTTGAATGGGACCCCTAAAATCAATATTCCGGTTATATTATATACTTGTACTTCAACTTTCCCTTGGGTTAATAAACCTACGGAGTAATAATTCATAACATTTACATTGATGGACATTTGTGCCTTAATATAGTCCTTGTAATGAGAAACTTTGTCAGATTGATTCATCTAGATCAGAGTGCACTAGATTTCAGTTTATGTAAAAGGTTATACTTATATCAACTGTTTCTGTATCGTGAATGTTCTGTAGTATTTTGACCTTTGATCTTCACAATACAATTGCAGCTCACGTAACAAGCTTTGCGTTCGAAGTATAAGATATTAAACTCTGGATCTGCAACTACGACTACTTGCTGTTGTTAGTTGTTGTTGTTATTATTAATTATTATTATTATTATTATTGTTGTTGTTGTTGTTGTTGTTGTTTGTTGTTTGTTGTTGTTGTTGTTGTTATTGTTATTATTATTCGTTTTACTTCCACAGTAGTCCCTTGTGAGACTACTTCTTCATTTCCACTTAGGTCAGTTTCTTGATGCCGACTGTCGGATTATTATTATTATTATTATTATTATTATTAGTAGTAGTAGTAGTAGTAGTAGTAGTAGTAGTAGTAGTAGGAGTAGTAGTAGTAGTAGTAGCATTAGCATAGAATATTCCAATATACCAGTATATGAAGACTATCTCTGAGAGCAATACATGAAGATCTCCTGACATTTCCATGGCCCACAAATCGTCCTGTCATTCAGCCCTTGGGACAAAATTAAAACGGGCTTTTCTTTCCTTCTTCATCAGGGAAATTTCCCCTGGGGGAAGATACCGCGAAGGTGACACTGCCCTGCGGAGGCAGAGAGAGAGAGAGAGAGAGAGAGAGAGAGAGAGAGAGGCGAATATGATGTGGTTGTGAAAAACTCTTTGGTGATTTCTGTTTGGTTTTCCCGAGACAAAGAGAAGGACAATATGCTGAAGTGGATGTTGTGGTTTGGCTTAGAGAGAGAGAGAGAGAGAGAGAGAGAGAGAGAGAGAGAGAGAGAGAGTTATGTATATCTTTTTTATATTGACTGAAAGAGAGAGATAAGATGACATAGGTCGCGTGTGCTTTTCTTTGTATATTGCCAGAGAGGGAGAGAGAGAGAGAGAGAGAGAGAGAGAGAGAGAGAGAGAATGTCTTGAGGGAAAGAAAGGGATGGGATAAATAAATATATTAATTCCTTGTTCACTAGGGGCTTTGTACACAATTATTAATCATAACGTAACGCCCATTTTTTTTTAATCCCTTTGACTTCCTGCCCTTTACCTAATCTTATCTTCCTCAAATGCTCATATATTATTTTCTAAATTCAAACCCAAGCGTTGTTTTGATTTTATTCCAATGCTAGTGTACACAACCCGTCAAAAAAACGTCTAAATATTTGGATAGATATGCACATAAGCAACTGGGAGAGACCGAGTTGTGATACGTACGGTAATGCCACTGAACATGACAGGAAAGGTATATATATATATATATATATATGTATATATTTATATATATATAAATATATAGATATGTAATATATTTATATATACATATATATGCATATATATATAATATATATATATTATGAATGAATGTATATATATGTATGTATATATATACATATATATATATATATATATATATAAATAACCAGCGATAAGTCATTTAACTAATTCAAGAGAATCTTCCGTAGTTGCTGAACCATTTTACGACCTGCAGTCCCTCCGAAACCGGAACGTTCTCTTGCGGGAAGCCATAAACGTAAACATAAAACGTTTATTGTTCAATAGAATGAACGTTCGTGGGAGTCTTTTGAAGGCTTCTTTTATAGGTTTCATAATGATGTTTTTTGTTATTGTTGTTTGTCGGCTGGAAGTATTTACTTTGGCGAAAGACAAGTTTTGACCTTGGCGAATATTAGAACTTGAGATAAATTGGCTTTAAAGATTTCATTAGTTGCTGGTAAACAAAGAAATGAATATTGAGAACGTCCGTGTATATAGTCTGGTATTGTAGTCATCATGGCAGGGCTCCTAGAGAGAGAGAGAGAGAGAGAGAGAGAGAGAGAGAGAGAGAGAGATCATTTAGAGAGTTGAGAATGTGATTGCATAATCAAACTGTAAAACGAAAACTGCACACACAGAGAGAGAGAGAGAGAGAGAGAGAGAGAGAGAGAGAGAGCATTTAGTGAGTTTAGAATGTAATTGCATAATCAAACTGCAAAACAAAACCTGCAGAGAGAGAGAGAGAGAGAGAGAGAGAGAGAGAGAGAGATCAATTAATTCGAAATTAATCCTGTCTACTTGAGGGTTTTCTGCTGCAGGGTTGAATAAACTTGTCAATATTTTTCGTATTATTCCCCCAAGAAGAATCAAAAGAGATTAAGTCCACCTGGAAATCCTTTCTTCATCTGACTTCTTAATCAAACAGCTAATTAAGTTTTTTCTTAAGAATTTGGCATTTTCAATACTTGGTATATTATAATGCAAGGCATGACCTGAATGCTGTAAGGGAAAAAATGAATAATTAGATGGGACATTCATATTTGGGGAAATATTTGGTTTTCAGGTTGGCTGGTTCAAGGGACCCTTTGCTTACTCAATCTATTGCAAATATCTGATCTCTACGGGCTGCGAAATTGCGAGAGCCATTATTATTATTATTATTATTATTATTATTATTATTATTATTATTATTATTATTATTATTATTATTATTATTATTATTATTATAAGTTCAAAGTTCAAAAGTTCAAAGTTGGAGGCAAATGTTTTTATGTTGACCAGGCTGACATGAGTCCTTTTTTATATGTTATATTTGTGACATATCTGTTTTTGACGTTGTTAATAGTTTATATAGGACATATCTGTTTTGACATTGTTACTGTTTTAGAATGATTTATTGTTTTGTTCTCATCATTTATTTATTTCCTTATTTCCTTTCCTCACTGGGCTATTTTTCCCTATTGGAGCCCTTGGGCTTATAGCATCTTGTTTTCCCAACTAGGGTTGTAGCTTGGCTAGTAATATTATTATTATTATTATTATTATTATTATTATTATTACTATTATTATTATTATTATTATTAACAAAACAAGAGGAAGAGAAATTATGTAGAATAGTATTCCCGAGTGTACCCTCAAGCAAGAGAACTCGAATGCTTAGTCAGATGGGCCAGGCAATCTACAACAACAAATATCTAATCATTGTTTTATTTGGTTGCAATTGTTATTCTTTGCATGTCACCCCAGATGGTCAGTTTAAGTCGTGTCAAAAATGTCTGGTTTCCATTAGTGGTAACCCATCCCTTTGTTGACCTAACTCAATATCCTTTGATTTATTTGGCAACGTTTCCGAAAGAAACTGATTGATTGGTTGATTGGGGTTTTCTGGCATTCTGACATCAAATGGCATTGACACCGATATCATTTGTTATAGATAAATAATAAAAGGAAATTCAATTTAAAACCATAAAAACAAACAGGTTATCATAAAGGTTAAATAGTTTTTAGAAGACTGCTTCTGAAATAAATCTAAAAATGCTTCTAGTATTGTAGGACACATTCTGCCCAAGAATCTTGAATGTTATTGGAATGAAGTTTCAATTGATTCTTTCCAGCATCTCTTTATCTCCCGAGGTTTTCAATCTTCCTTCTCCTTCCTTACAAAACTTTCAAGTAGTATCACAATTTCATCTTCATTTCTCCAAATGACGAACCACCATAGAACTCTGATACACGTGTTCCATACTTATTACTTCACCCATAAAGTTTTTTATACAATTTATATCTATAAAGTAAATTTGGCTTTATAATTATTATTATTTCTTAGATTGCTTTTGCAGAGTTCCTTGTACCTTATAAGCGCCTCCTAATATTTGAGTCACCTGCTTTGCTACCTTATGTAGTTTGATTAAAATATTTACTGCTAAACTAGTCTCTTTGATAATATTTGTTTGTTATTTCTAAGAGATAACTCAATCCTACCAGCATTATAATTACCTTGCCTTTGTTTACATTTACTTTTTATAAGAAGATATTTCTCATAAGTGTAAACAATCTCCTTCACAGTTTATGCAGTTTTTCTTCAATATCACTTTTCCGTAACATCCATTTTACACAATTCACAATCTATTTAAAATCCTCGAAAGTTTGGCATTTTATATCCTTGGGTTCTCTCATCATTCCATCTATGAAAAGGATTACATTGCAAATACATCTTCTCACATCAGTACTAAGTCAGTGCAAACATTATCTTCCTTACCTAGGGTACAATTCTGTATATACTCATCCAAATTTCATCTGGATCGTACGTCATTCTCTCTCTCTCTCTCTCTCTCTCTCTCTCTCTCTCTCTCTCTCCTCTCTCTCTCCATAAACTTATCATAAAGAATATCATCAACTGCTTAAATGATCTTGTTAAGGAATTTTCCTCTTGAAATCATCGCGAATTCCAGTAGTGTTAAGAACGATTGAGAACACTAAACTAATGGCGTATTTAGTACGTACTTACATATCTGGGAACAGGGAATGACCCTCAATAAGGCGTATCAATAACCCGAGTTTGAAGGAGTTCTGTTCTATTGTATACAAGTTATAGTTTCGAGGGGGGTTTGTCCTTAGAAACTTTAAAAGGAGTCACAGAGAACTATCAACATATTAAGTTCACCACTCCCTCTAAGTTGGCAGCAGTAGATTGCATGATATTCTGCATAATAGATTTTGTTTACAAATGTATGGCAATGTTTAGCTAAAGATGTAAAAATAACAAGATCATTTTTTTTGCATTTACATAAAGTGTATAAAATTAATTTATTCTGAAAATAGACTTTATCATTTCCATATGAATATTTTCAAGCCTTTGATGTTCAAACCATATGCAGTTGCTCCTACCTTGTAGATTTAATCGTAATGTCGATAGCACTGATTTGATTTAGCCTACAGCTCGTATATTGAACTTGAGAGAGAGAGAGAGAGAGAGAGGAGAGAGAGAGAGAGAGAGAGAGAGAGAGAGATCATTCCATGAATATATTTGCAGATAGCCAATTTCCATATTCAGCATTGCTTATGATGATAGGATATCTGACTGAAATGACAAGGGTAGAGAGAGAGAGAGAGAGAGAGAGAGAGAGAGAGAGAGATGCTGAGGTTGTGTAGTACATTAAAGTGAATTGAATATTTGATTTTTATGAAATATCTTAGAGAAATCAATTTACCCAATCAGAGACAAAATGAAGTATATTCGTATCTTCTGGCATTGTATAATGAAGTATTATTATTATTATTATTATTATTATTATTATTACTACTATTGTTATTATTATTATTATTATTATTATTATTATTACTGCTACCTGCTAAGCTGCAACCCTTGTTAGAAAAGCAGGATGCTATAAGCCCAAGGCCTCCAATATGGAAAAATAGCTCAGTAAGGAAAGTAAATAAGGAAATAAACCTACTAGAGAAATAATGAACAATATAAAATACATTAAGAACAGTAACAACATTGCAATAAATCTTCCATTTATAAACTAAATAAACTTAAAAAAGCAAGAAGAGAAATAGGATAGAACAGTGTGCTCGAGTCTACCCTCAAGCAATGATCTCTACCCCAAGACAGTGGAATTGTAGCAGCTTGATTAATCTAAGTCGCACAAGGAACTGAAAACGAATACTATTTCATAATAGAGATTATCTCTCTCTCTCTCTCTCTCTCTCCTCTCTCCTCTCTCTCTCTCTCTCTCGGGATGGTGATTAGAATTAATTATTCATGAAAATTACTTACATTATCTAGTTAAATGACACTGTTGGAGGTTTTTGCCTTATAAATCATTCAAGTATTGTTATAATGTTTAAGAGGATTAACGGAATAATATCCTTAGGGAGGGAACAATTTGTTGGGTATACTGTTGGGACGAAAAGTAGTTGGGGGTTAATGTAGCAGTCTAAAGGAAGCAGACTTCCTGGACTACAAGCTCTCAAGGTAGACTTACAAAACGGAAATATTTTTTTCAGGTTGAGCTTGGGAGGGTTCTATACATATATATGGTATACAGACACGTGATGGTTGATACACACGCATATATACAGTGTACATATATACATACACACTCATATACTGTATATATGTATGTATGTCTGTGTATGTTATTATATATATATGTATATACATATATGTATACTATATATATGTATGTTTGTGTATGTATTTTATGCATAACACAAAATTCAAGGTCGTGGTTTAATGTCTCTTGATATACACTGTGTATAAAATGGTTAAAATATCCAACCTTTTACCCTGACGTAAAATTCAAACTATGAATAACATTCCGTCTCACCCCTAGTTACCATATAGTTACCATAATTAAGTCGTAAATCACCATGAAAAGACTCAATTCTTGAACCTAATGTGTGTGTATAATTATATGAAATATATATATATGTATATATATATATATATATATATATGTGTGTGTTTGTGTGTGTATATGTATGTGTTTGTGTATTCTACCATCTCTAATACATACTGCCCAGCAAGATGATGAAAACTGGCCAAACCCCAGACATGAATTTACATGTGTGAGGCCTTTGTCCTGCAGTGAACTAAGAAATGGATGCATTTGTTGTTGTTGAGGTTGTTTTATATATATATATATATATATATATATATATATAAAAGGACTCGTCCATTAGTTTATTTACACTGTACATTAGACCCCCCCAAAATTGCAACTATCATGAATCCAGAAGTTCCGAACAAACAACCAAATTCTTTGCCAAATCCTCTGAATAATTCCCCCTTATAAGGATTTCCCCCTCAGCTCTTTTGGATGCGAACACAGCTCAACTGGCTTCCATTCACTTCTCCCCTCAGAGAAGTGGCTCTTGTGTACCTTGCAATCATTTCCCCTCTGTTGACAGTCCTCCAGCTGGAGTGTTGGCTTGACATGTGGTGATTGTTAGGCATTCCTTTCCACGCGAAAAAAGTTCTCTGTCTTTTTTTTTTATAGAAAAAAGTTCATCTGTTTATTTCTGTCCAGAAAGTTCCGGTTTTCTTCTGTGAATGAAAATGTTTCTGTTCTGTAAATCATACTACAATTTACGCTTTATAGGTAAGGAATGTGATTTTTAAACCTTTTTGGGGATGGTAATGAAAGTCCTTGAATATTTTAGATGTTCATAATAATATTTTTTTTCTGAGGATATTTCTCTCTCTCTTTCTCTCTCTCTCTCTCTCTCTCTCTCTCTCTCTCTCTCTCCATGAACATGTTTTACATCAACTGGCCTTGTTGTAGAATGATTTCCTAAATTAAAGACATTCTGTAAAGAAAATGTAAATTCTAAACTATTATTCAGATGCTTTTCGTTATATATCTTACGTTTCATAACTTTGCAAGTTGGCTGTAACGTGTGAAATTCTTGTTATATCTTATCAATAAGGCCAGAAAGGTCTGATGTGTTTATATCTTCACATAAACCTTTATTTATATCTAATTGTGGAACTTAAAACGGCGTCGTCACTGAGGTCCAGTTCTAAAACGACACTTGCTTTGAGTGACAGCCAATCTTTATCCTGTGGGTTCTGGATATAAAGAGGAGAAAAGTTAACATATTGCTTTTTCATTGGTAATGTGTCCTTATTTTGTACTGATATTATACAATCTCTCTAATAGGTTCAAAATCATCAGTGTCATCAACCTACGGTTTGTTAGTGTTGCTATTGTTGTTGTTGTTGTTGTTGTTGTTGTTGTTCTTCTTCTTCTTCTTCTTCTTCTTCTTCTTCTTCATCAGATCTCTAGAAGAAATTGTTATACCTCAGATATTGAGGTCAAATGATCTTCTTTTGTAGGCGGTAAAGGTAATGGGGTGGGTGGTGGGGGCGCAATCCATTAGAATTCTATTGTAAATATATCTTTAGTATCAGATCAAATAGGAATATATCACTCCAATATTCTTCATCATGGATTCCCAACCTTTTTGTTCTTCTGTATCCCTTGAGCATGTTAATAGATTTCTGTGTACCCCTAAAATGGAGGATGAAAAAGTTTAACAATGAAACTGATATGATGATATAGTTTCAGTATTCAATCTCGTTGTAGATTACTGTATCTCATGTATTACATAGTACTGGCTATTCCATCAGATGCAATGTACCCCCTGAAGAGTAAAAATGTATCACTGGAGGTACTTCAAGTATCCCAGGTTGGGAACCTCTGTTCTACAGCATGCCCTCATTTTCCTCTTTAGTCTCTAATATATTTCAATGTAAGTTCTATTGAAGCAAGCTTAAATGGTCTACAATACTGCTACTATGACTCATTCACTGTGAAGACTTCTTAAAACTATCATCAATCCTTATTCATACGATAGAAGTACCTATACCAGTTACGTAAGTCAAATGACAAATTGAGAAGAAGACTTTTTCATCAAGGTATCCATTCAGTGAGATTTCAAAAGCTTCTTGGCTACATATGAAACGTATAGAAAGAAAGTCTATTTAGCTGGAAGAACGTCCCTATTGGTAAATGCTTGCTATGGTGTGAGTTGTGTAAACTTAACCCCTTCATATACACGGAGCTGACAAAATCTGAGAATGGTAGATTAGAGAGAGAGAGAGAGAGAGAGAGAGAGAGAGAGAGAGAGAGAGAGTGAGATTTGAAAGAAAAACAAGCAGGGGTTAGGTTCTGATTAGAGAGAGAAAATGTTGACGCCCACAGAGAAAGAATATTAAAAAATCCCAGTAATTTTGATAGGAAATTCTCCGTAAAAGTGTACTGTCTCTCTAGCCGTATTTCAGTAGAATACAGGCGACCGTAATTTTTACCATACTTTGTTATTATCTTTTTACATGTTAGTGGACCGCAATATAACTCCTTTACGTCAATATATCCGTTTTTAAAACGGTAAAAAATCCTTGAATAAATGTTGCCAGGCATTTACCGTTGTTTTAAATGCGAATTTTTAACCGTGTAAGTGATAAGGAATAGGAACACGAAATCAAACAAATAGAAAGAGAACAAATTATTACCTTACAGGTAACTGGTTACTGTGTACGTACGTCTATATGGCATACGACTTACAGCCATTTGTACTAGAAGAGTATGTACGCACTATACAATGTAAAAACAATACGCAGAATAGGTTCTGTGTGAGATATTGTTTTCCCTAGGTTGCGCTCAAACACAAACAAACACATTGCGTAAGCATCTTCCCTCCCGTCACAGATCGCCGGAATCTATTATCAAATATAGAATCGCTAACTAGAAGATTATGTACGCACTATACAATGTAAACAATACGCAGAATAGGTTACTGTGGTGAGATATTGTTTTTTTTAGGTTGCGTTCAAACACAAACACATTGCGTAAGCATCTTCCTCCCGTCACAGATCGCCGGAATCTATTATCAAATATTGAATCGCTAATCCTCGTGATTATCAATTATTACGAATCAACAGCAAGGCGACACGATATCGGAGAAGGAGGATTTAATCCAATTAGCGGCTTGGATGTAACTCCGCTTCTGTTGAATAATTCATGACTATGCTTAGTCTGTTTTGATTAGTATATGTGGTGGGTTATGTTAGTATGTGTGATAGGTTTAAAAGGCCGCTCATGAATGGTAGAGGCAAGGGACAGTGACAGTGCCCCAGCTAGCAAGACAATGTCCTATAAACTGAGCAATATATATGTATATATTGTATATATATATATATATATATATATATATATATATTCATTTGTATATATATTTATTTACATTAACCGCCACAGCCCCTTTTTTCCAACCACAAGGTAGGACAAAGGGAGGGCCAAGTAATGGCTGCTGATGAGCTCAGCAGGTAGATCTATAGGCTCCCACACAAACCCCCCATCCATAGCTCAACAAGTATGGTGAAGTTGCAGGACACTGCAAAAGACTATCAAGCTTAAGCGGAACTCGAACCCCAGTCTAGGCAGATTACCAGGCAGGGATGTTTCCAATAGGTACTGTGTGTTTCTTAATATAATAATGGGGTTCTATCTCATGAATTCAAAAGTATGTGAAAAGAGTAGAATAGATTATTATCTTTTATTAATAGAATATTTTGAGTATACGATTATTAAAGCCAATATATCTGTAGAATATATCTTCGTATACGTTTGGATTTCGTGTTTTCCTACAAACTCCTTTTTAATGATATGGGAAGCCAGCAGTTAATCTAGTCTCCTTGTTTTGAAAACATCTCAACGACAACAATAACATGTAATTTTACATATTTTAAATGTATAGTGTTCAATGATTTTTTACTTTAAATCCGATATTATCATTTGTTTTTAAGTAGAATATATTGTTTCTAGTTTGCTTTTCTATAATTATAATGGTTTTATCAATTTTCCTAAAAAAAAAATATATTTTTTATTTTTTGGGGGGGGGGGGGGCGCTTTATCAATATCATTGCTGTTATTTTATTTTCAGAAGTTGATGATTTTCTCTTATCCAAAAGGTAATACACCTATGTATCCAAAAATGAATTTTTAATTATTATTCATAGAATTCATTATAAATTCATTAGTTCCATTTAATTAAAAAGTAAATTATGCTAACTGTATGCGTAAACAAATCCAGAAAAAAAAATCAAGCTTTTCCTGAAACAAAATAAATAACTTGGTTTAAACCTGGCTAACCTTTGGCCCAATTAAATTTTTTATCCTCGGTATATATTCCTTCCATGTATCGTCTGTTGAACCAGACTTCCCACATCTCCTCGCCTTTCGCCAATAAAGAGAAATGGACGGGAACGCAAACTTTCGAGTTTGAACCGGAAAATCTGTTTCTCTTCCAAAATGCGAAAAATCAAATAAAATGCGGAAAAAGCCAATAAATGTGTCCTTCTTTAAATCCAGGCGGTTGTTTGTCTTGGGACCTTATCTGTTTTTGAATGGAGAGGAGAGAGAGAGAGAGAGAGAAGAGAGAGAGAGAGATAGAGAGAGGTGGGTAACTATGAAGTACACATTTGTGTAAAAGATAAAAAGATAGAGAGAGAGGGTACCTGTATGAAGTAGATACATTTGGGGAGAAAGAGAGAGATGATAACTATGTGAAGTAGATATATCTGGGCTGAGAGAGAGAGAGAGAGAGAGAGAGAGAGAGAGAGAGAGAGAGAGAGACTTTTCACAGACGATTCTCAGAGGTGGCCAACGTTCATATCATGTGCAGAACATGTTTTGTATTACTTTTTGTTTGGTTGTCTGATTGAAATACTAAAAATTATTCTCTTTTTTTTAGGCTTTTATTCGATGTTAAAAATCTATATTTGTGGCTTATATTAAAGTATGAAAGTCACTTGTGATAGTGAGAAAACAAAACCTCAAATAGGGGCGTGTTTTACAAACCTAGTAATTAGATTTTAAGAACAAAATAACTGAATTCGACAGTAATATATACACAAGTCTAAATCAAGTTGTGTATATGTTGTGTTTGTCTATGTTTGCATGCATACATAAATACAAATCGATTGTTAATTTATACTCATCATTATCCTTCCTCGATTATTCGCGTTTGAAGAGAATTAATGATGAACTATACGACTGGAAATTGTTATGCGTGAATGAATATTATTTTTATTAGGCTTTAATTGAATGTACCACAATGAAACTGAATGGAATTAAACACGGACCATCCAGCAATGTTGCAATGG
>NC_090725.1:28882484-28899620 GCF_036898095.1 Palaemon carinicauda | reverse complement strand
CCTGTTGAAGATTGTCGTTTCCGATATGAAGAGAAGATCACAGAATGTGTATTATTGCAATAACATTCTATGACAAATATTGCATTCAAGTTGATAAATATATTTGGATATGGGGGAGGAATGTTTTGATGCGAATGTGTGTTTGTGTGTGTGTGTGTGTGTGTGTATGTGTGTGTGTGTGTTTGAAATGGGGAAGGAAGGTTTTGATGGGAATGTGTGTTTGTGTGTGTGTATGTGTGTTTGCACTTGTTGTTTTGTTTGAAGTCGAGTTTCTACAAAAAGTAATTTTACATAAGGTTTTGTTATTGCAATGTCTTTAATGAGAGAGAGAGAGAGAGAGAGGAGAAGAGAGGAGAGAGAGAGAGAGGGAGAGAGAGAGAGAGAGAGAGAGAGAGAGAGAGCTTTGATAGTATTTGAAGCGAATTTTCGAAAAGATATTTTACTTAATATTTTATTATTGCAACGTTCAATGTCTTTTTTATATCTATTTTTTGGAGAAATATGTGGTATAAGCATTATATGCACATGTGTGACTTTATATGTAATTTTGCAAATATCAATAGGTGCAATAGTTGGAAGCTAGATTTACTCTTAATCGAAGGTGCTAAAAGAATTTAAAGTGAGACTTTCCTTCTATAACTTTGCAGAATTCAGTTATATTTCTGATTATTCATGTTATAAAAAATCTATATTCATAACAATTTTTACTTTAGCCATTTTTATGTGGTAAATGGGAATGACCCCACTAAATTTTTTCACTCATTTTTTTTTTTTTACTTTAGGCATTTTTTATATGGGAATTTGCATGACTCGACTAAACTGTCATGCATATTTTGTACTTTAGCCATTTTTATGGGAAATTGCATGACTCGAGTAAACTTTTTCATGCATAACATATTTTAATTTGGCCTTTTTATATGGGATATTGCATGACTCAACTACACTTTGTCATGCATAATATATTTTACTTAAGACATTTTTTATATGGGAAATTGCATGACTCAACTGAACCTTGTCATGCATAACATATTTTCCTTCAGCCATTTCTTTATGTGGAAAGAGAATTGCATAACTCAACTAAACTTTATCATGCATAAAATTTCTTACTTTAGCCATTTTTTATATGGGAAGTTGCATGACCCAATTAATCTTTGTCATAATTTCATAAGAACCTCCTTATTAGATCTTGATTATAAGCTCAAGTATACTTAATATACTAATATATTACAGAAGATTTCCTCTTCATTTGTGAAGTAGGAGACTACCTCACCTACTATTCTATTCAAGTACGTGGGAAAAAACACATATGATCCACCTTGCATACCTCAAACGTAATTAAACTCCTAATCAACTTAGGCGAAATAAACTTGAAGATTCATTTTTGAGTTTCATCAGCAGGGTGTATCTTAGTTCAACCGTAAGTGAAAGCAAACAAATCCTAAAAGCTTTGAAGTGTGTTATGATCTCGGAATCATTTTAGATTTTTTCAATCTGCGAATAGAAAGGATTTGACAACAGCAATTCAAATAGGGGGAATGGATATAAAAAGAAACACTAAAGACACGTGTTTATTCTCAAACTTATTTACAGAGAAAATCTTTATTGCTTCTGCATTATTCTCAAGTGATATTGATATTGAAGATATTGAATGTAGGGGGAACACTCTAGGAAATGAACAATAAAATACTGAAGTGGAGAGTTGGAGAGGTATCTTCAGTTGCTGAAATGATGCACACATGGCTTTAGACTTGAGGAAATTGTAGGAGGACTAGTTACTTCTGCTCGTCGAAAACTCAATTGCTTTCCTTTCTATTTCGTTCGTATCTGTGTGGGCGGACCTTATGGACATTGCCATATAAGGAGGCTTTTGATATTCTGTAATGTGATTTGTATCCTTTAAAACGCCCACATAGGTCATGCCGTAGAGGCTTCTAGAGCAAGTCTTCTAGTACAATCTAGACTCGATGTACCACGGGACCCAAATGACAAAGAGAAGGTGGGGGCTGTGGTGTTGGGGCAGCTTAAAGGTCACATTTCTGAGCATCAGCAGCCATTGCCTAGCCCTCCCTGGTTCTAACTTGGGAGGAGAAGGCTTAGGTGCTAATCATATGAATATATGGTCAGTCTCTAGGATGTTCCCCTGCTAGGGCATTTTCACTTTTCCCTGCCTCTGCTACTAATGAGCGATAGTTAAACATTTAAACACTTTCCAGAACTGATACCATATCGAAAAAAATGTCCATAACAGATACCATATTTTCACTCGCAGTTGTGATATAATATTGTGATTAAAGTTTAGGTCATAATTCCATGCCATAAAGGTCACTGGTTTGACATTTCGGTTTATTACTTCAACGACATTAGAAAAGGTACAATATCAGGAAATAAAGTTTTGTGCACTTTGGTATACTTTACCAGATTCTCTCTCTCTCTCTCTCTCTCTCTCTCTCTCTCTCTCTCATCCTTGAAATATAAGAAAAAGCATATATTAAAATATTTTTTCTCTCTCTCTCTCTCTCTCTCTCTCTCTCTCTCTCTCTCATCCTTAAGACATAAAACCTAGCCTAATATTTTGAAATTCTCTCTCTCTCTCTCTCTCTCTCTCTCTCTCTCTCTCTCATCCTTAATACGTAAGAAAAAGCCTAATATTATGATCTTGAATCTTGGAATGCTCTCTCTCTCTCTCTCTCTCTCTCTCTCTCTCTCTCTCTCTCTCTCTCTCACATCCTTAAGTCGTCAATATGGTAAACCTATTGGTTAATTTCAATATACTGTTTTCATCCGGCTTCTTCGAGTAACAAGTTGCTTTTCATTTTCATATATACGGTTTCATCAGCCTCACAAAACCATCAATCACAAAGTGAAATTGCAATTGTGGGCAAATCATCTATAGTTAGATCACAGTTAACAAATAAGTTAGCTTTTCTATGGTATATTTAATCAATTGACGTGGCCTTACTCCTTATTACATGTCGTTTTGTCCAAATTAGGTTTCTATTTGTAGAAAATCAGCTGATTGTTTTTATGGTCTTAAGTAAACATTTTAATATCCGCATGTTGAGAATAGAAACAAACGTTTTCAAATCTTATATTGATCAATGGTTAGGTATTTATTAAAGAACTCAGGTTCACAGCTTTGGGTTTACATTTCCCTTTGGTTATATCATTTTTCCTTTAACTATTTTTTTCTTCTTCATTGATATATGTTAGATTTATTATTATTATTATTATTATTATTATTATTATTATTATTATTATTATTATTATTATTATTAATATTTTTATTATTATTATTATTATTATTATTATTATTATTATTATTATTACTTGCTAAGCTACAACCCTAGTTGGAAAAGCAGAATGCTGTAAGCTCGAGGGCTCCAGCAGGGAAAATAGCCCAGTGAGGAAAGTAATTAAGGAAAATTTTACCTCTTCTTTCCGAGATGGCTCGAATATTTTTAAAGGAATTGAAAAACAAAACGTTTGCCGCCTCTTCCCGAGATGGCTCGAACATTTTGAAAGAATTGAAAAACAAAACGTTTGCCGCCTCTTCCCGAGATGGCTCGAACATTTTGAAAGAATTGAAAAACAAAACGTTTGCCGCCTCTTCCCGAGATGGCTCGAACATTTTGAAAGAATTGAAAAACAAAACGTTTGCCGCCTCTTCCCGAGATGGCTCGAATATTTTTAAAGGAATTGAAAAACAAAACGTTTGCCGCCTCTTCCCGAGATGGCTCGAACATTTTGAAAGAATTGAAAAACAAAACGTTTGCGGTGGTATATTTCAGAGATGGCTCGAACATTTTAAAAGAATTTAAAAACGAAACGTTTGCGGTGGTCTCTTTTCAAGATGGCTCCAACATTATAAAAGAATTGAAAGAAGGTTGCGGTGCTCTCTCTCTCTCTCTCTCTCTCTCTCTCTCTCTCTCTCTCTCTCTCTCTTGAGAAGGCTCGAACATTTTGTGATTAAATATTTCATATCAAATTAAAAATGTTCTATTTTCGAAGCCATTCATTAACAATCTATCCCTTGGTAAAACGAAGTTCTTTGAGAGCTCAGGATCATGATGATGGGGAGGTTCATTAATAATCAATTGTAAACGTTTTTATATTGAATTTCTATTGACGTTTCATAAATAGAACAAAAGTGGAATTTGAAACATTTTATAGAGAAAAACTTTGAATGAATGAATGAATGAATGAATGAATGGACGAGTGAATGAATGAATGCAGGAAGTTAGAAATAAACAATAGGCTTATTATTAGTTTTATAATGATGATACTTCTATTTTGTATTGATGACGAGGTTTGTGTCTTGAATTAATACAAAATATAGAGAGTTACTGGAAGAAATTCATGTTGATTTGGGGTTGTATGTGTGAGGTAATATGCCTCATTGTATTGTAAGTAAAGAATGATTCCGAATGGGCCTCAGTCAGGTAGTGATACAGAGAGGAGTTGGCGTAGGCAGAATATTATATAATATATATATATATATATATATATGTATATGTATATATATATATATATTTATATATATATATATATATATATATTTATATATATATATATATATACTGTATATTTATATAAATATATATATATATATATATATCTATATATATATATATATATGTATGTATGCATGTATATATATATATATATATATGTATGTATGCATGTATATATATATATATATATGTATATATATATATATATATATATACACGCTCGTCTGCGTGTCATTGTGTGTGATTGTGTATGTAAGTAGGCCTAGTAGAATGGTAGAATATAGAAAAGTCAATTATTGGAATCTCCTCTCGTAATGACAGAGAAAGAGCTCATTTAATTCTTGATTGGTTTTTCCCTTCTCCTAATGAGTCTCTTAAGGAGGTAGAAATGGCTTTCAACCTCCTTTAAGCTCTAGGCTAATCTGCATCAGCACAGAGAGAGAGAGAGAGAGAGAGAGAGAGAGAGAGAGAGAGAGAGAGAGAGAGAGAGAGAGAGAGAGAGGATGATCTACTGAATGTTATTAATCCGGCCGTGGATGCAATAGGAATCAGCCATGACTAGACTAGATATTTATCAAAAGAAAATTTACTCCTTTATAAAAATACCTAAATTCGTTCGCTCAGAGAGAGAGAGAGAGAGAGAGAGAGAGAGAGGAGAGAGAGAGAGAGTGAAGTTGTATCATCTTACAATTGACCGACTGGAATACGAATGTGACGTGACAGCAAATAGACCGCAAATGTCTTACCTTCAGTTGCATCTCAGAGATCAATTATTCATAGGTAAATGTGAACCGCAGTGGCATTTGATATGCAATTCTACCTTTGGGAATGTATATCCACTGGAAATTCATTTATGATAATAGCTTCTGACTGGGCAAAGATTTTAAGGGTTTAAAAGCCGCTCATGAATGGCAGAGGCAAGGGACAGTGACGTTGCCCTATCAAGCAGGACAATGCCCTAGAGACTGACCATATTACATAATTATGATCAGCGTCCAAGCCCCCTTTCCACCCAAGCTAGGACCAAGGACGGCCAGTCAATGGGTGCCGATGACTTAGTAAATAAACCTATAGGCTCCCCCAAACCCCCTCATATTAGCTCACAAGGACGGTGTGATTGCAGCAACCAAAGGAACTAGACTCGAACTCCAGTCTGGCAATCACCAAGTAAGTACGCTACCACCAGGCCACCACAACCCTATTAAGACATAGCTCAATTGGTAGTCCTCGCAGGCAGGGTTTCGGCTAAAACTCATAGGTTCGAATCTCTGCCCAGTCAGAAGCTGTTATCATAAATGAATTTTCAGTGGATATACATTCCCAAAGGTAGAATACGATATTAAATGCCATTGTGGTTAATATTTACATTGATTAAAATCACGAGTGTTAGCGATATATATTCATCAATTATTCATATGTTTGTCCACCAATTAAACCACGTTTTTTTGTTTACATTAGTTGAATATTATAACTACGCTGAAGCTCAGTCACTTGTCGATATGTGAATAATTATTATGACGTTACTTCTGCCATCTTTCATGACCAAGATCTCGGTTTAATGGTTTAAAACCGCTCATGAACGGTAGAGGCAAGGGACAGTGACATTGCCCTAGCCAGCAGGGCAATACCCTAGAGGCTGAGCATACTTCTACATGATCTGCGCCCAAGCCTCCTCTACACCCAATCTAGGACTAGGGATGGCCAGACAATGCCTGCTGATGACTCAGTAGATAGAGCTAAAGGTTCTCCCCAATCCCTAATCCTTAGCTCACAAGGATGGTGAGGTTGCAGCCACTAAAGAAACTATCAGGTTTGAGCGGGACTCGAATACCAGTCCGGCGAACGCCAAGCAGGGATGCTTTCAGTATGCTACCGCAACGGTGGATGAAATGAAGTATTATGTATTATGAAATCTATTAATTTCTAAGTTACATTACTGCGAGTGCTCGTGGCTGGCTCTAGGACGCTTCTATTCTGACTTCCGTCACGTAAACATATTTAGAATAACAGATGAGCATCGCTATAAAAGATTCCAATCTCACATGATACACAAAAATAAGGGGAATCATATTCTCTCTTTGAATTAATTTATAAAAGATTCAATACTTTACAACATACGCTACAACATTTATGATTAAAGTTGAAACATGTTCTGTGAATTAAATCTGATCCAATATCACTTTCAACACGTAGCGCTTATTATTACAGTAGAAATTATACATAATGCATAAAAACTCTGTTGTAGTGTTAAATGAACAACTAATCTATCATGAATTACATTTGTATGAACTCAAATGGAAATATATTATTTATTTATATATTCATCGTATTCACCGTTCGTTTATAGGCAATGTACATTTGTATGTTACATAAAAATATAATCCTGTTATTAACCTCTTCTCTAACAAAATATATATCAAATTATCAACCATTCTCTTGCCCCGTCCAGTGTTACTCTCAATATAGTTGTGCAATTTGTATTTCAGATTGACCTAAAATGAATAATGTTTATGCTATCTTCCCAAGTAAACATTTATAGGCTATGTACATTTGTATCTTTTACATAAAAATATAATCCTGTTATTAACCTCTTGTCTAACAAAATATATATAAAATTATTAACCTATTTCTTGCCCCATCCAGTGCTTCTCTCAATATAGCTGTGCAATTTGTATTTCAGATTGACCTAAAATGAATATTGTTTATGCTACCTTCCCAAGTAAACATTTATAGGCTATGTACATTTGTATCTGTTACATGAAAATGTAGTCATGTTATTAACCTCTTGTCTAACAACGAATATGTCAAATTATTAACCTATCTCTGGCCTTGCCCAGTGCTTCTCTCAATATAGTTGTGCAATTTGTATTTCAGATTGACCTAAAATGAATAATGTTTATGCTACCTTCCCTAGTAAATATTTGTAGGCAAATATTTAGGGTCCATATCCAACAGGCAGCTCATGCTCAGATAGACATTGTTCAACCTGAAGCGACCAAATATATCTAGGGAAAATCTTAAGTGGATTTACTGGTAAATAGTATATATATACACGTTGTAAATAGGAGGAATATATGTGGAATTAATTTCGCTCACTGTTTTGATTTTAACTCAACGTTGCAAAATATATATTTGTTATATCTAGCTTATGTTATTCTTCGCTCTTGATAATCCTTACTATCTTCTGTCCTTATTCTCCTGAATGAATTATTAGCTTACCTTATTCTTTACTCTTGTTCTTGTTAATCATTATTATCGTTAGTCCTTATTCCCTAAATATTCTTTACTCTTGTTCTTCTTAATCATTATTATCGTTTGTCTTTATTCTCCTAAATAGGATATGTTCTCATACTTTTTTTTCTATATTCGTTTTATATTTATGTTATCTTATTCTTTACTCTTGCTTCTGGTGATCATTACTATCGTTAGTCCTTATTCTCCTAGATACCAGGTATGTCCACTGCTTTTTTCAGAAGTAATATGACCCTTCATTTTCGAATGCCTACAAAATCGCACACGATACGTCCCAAGTCGTTTCGCAACATGAGTCGTCATTTCGCAACGTGAATTTGCAAGACAAAAAATTCTACTGGCAAAAAGGGATGTACAACAGCTAGGAATTCCGTTGCCTGGCTTAATACAGTCTCCAGTTTTTCCCTCTGGGAAAATGTGATGGTGGAACGTGGAAGTTTTCCTCGCATTTCCGATGCATGGAACTCTCGTGCGATTGTCCATCTTCGTGATTTATGGGAGCAAATAGACGATAGGCTGGAACGAGCAGCTGGAAAGAGCTACTCTTGTTTACTTTATTCCTGTCGGCTTTTGTAGTGTTTCGTAAACGTTTTTTTCCCCTGGGACTTCACAAAGAACGTTTGTTGTTTTAATTACTTTTAAGGATTTATAATAGTAATTATTTCTGATATTTTGAGTTGACTCTTCTTTTTTGGAACGTCCTTTTGGAATTTATACTTTTATCAATTCTAAGTGTTTTTGAATATTTCATAAATGAACGACTTTTAATGCTTTATAATAGTAATAGTTTCTGATATTTTGGGTTAATATTTATTTTTGGAACGCCCTTTTGGAATTTATACTTTCATTAGCTCTAATTGTTTTTGAATATTTCAGAAATCAACGACTTTTAATGCTTCATAACAGTAACAATTTCTGATATTTTAGGTTAATATTTGTTCTTTGGAACGCCCTTTTGGAATTTATACTTTCATTAGCTATAAATGATTTTGAATATTTCAGAAATGAACAAAATTTCTTCAAATTATCCGGCTTTACAAGAGATATGTTTGTCAAATATTTTCCCCCGGAAAATCATAGTTTTTTTTTTGTCTGGTCACTCATTTGCTTCTCAAGCTTTATTGGGACATATTAATTAGTGTTTAGCCCCTGGGTATCAATATTCTGTGCCATCTCACCACAACCTCTTTTTGGATTTCCAATATTTCGTAATTGGGAAAAATTTAATTGGATTATTTTATCTACGGATCTTAATCTCATCTGTTTCACCATGTCTTCAAGTACCAGTGGTGAAATTGGACAAGAATTCTAGAACCGCTCAAGTTCTATAGTTTCTGTTAGTGTCTACACTCTCACCATCCTTGTGAACTTGGGATGAGGGGTTTGGAGTAGCCAGTAGGTCTACCTGCTGAGTCACCAGCAGCCATTGCCTAGTCCTCCCTGGTCCTAGGAGAGGGAACTTGACATATGTGCATATTGAGAGTCTCTAGGATTCTCCTATCCAGGCCTCCACCATTTATGGTCGACCTCTGTCCCTTGCCTCTGCCATCCATGACCAACCTTCAAACCTTTAAGTGTCTTTGACAATGAAACCTGACTCAGCTCTGAAAGATCTTCTAGGATACCTTTTTAGTCATTAAACTAGAGGGTCACTTAGTAGAGCGCAGACCTCCACCGCAGCAGCTAATTTCTCGACCTTTTTCTCGACTTTGACCTTGACCTTTGACATTATTATTATTATTATTATTATTATTATTATTATTATTATTATTATTATTATTATTATTATTATTACTTGCTAAGCTACAGCCCTAGTTGGAAAAGGAGGATGCTATGACCCCAGGGGCTCCAACAGGGGAAATATTAATTGGCGTGGATTTTCATACACAAATATGAACCAAGTTTGAAGTCTTTGTGACAACGAAGTCCAAACTTTTGGCTGATTACGTGAATTGGACATTTTGCTTGACCGTGATCTTCACGTTCCAAAATTTAATGATTTCCAGCTTTTTACATAACAGTTAATCCCTGCAAGTTTCATTACAGTTAAAATTGTGGCCAGGAACCGGTTCACAAACAAACACACAAACAAACACACAAATAAGGGTGAAAACATAACCTCCTTCCAATTTCGTTGGCGGAGGTAACAAGTTTGCCTTCTGATTACTCTTATGAAACTTTTTTCAACAATGAAGCCTTTGGTAACTAGAAATTTTCCAATAGATTCCCTAACCATAAAAAATATTTTGTTTTATGTTAAATTCTCCCAAGGTGAAACGTCATATCATTGAAACATTTTCCAGCATGAACTGTTCAAAGTGGATAGCTTTTCCATTTGGTTCGAAGAATTAAGCCTCTTTGTTCAGGAAATAATTCTGTGAAGTCATTTTTTAACTAAGAGAATATTTTATCATTGATGCTTTTATGAAATGAAAACATAGCCTTGCGGAATCAAAGCTTTTCTGTCTATTTGTATTACGGTTTTTGTGATCTCATATTATTATTATTATTATTACTAGCCAAGCTACAACCCTAGTTGGAAAAGCAAGATGCTATAAGCCCAGGGGCTCCAACAGGGAAAAATAGCCCAGTGAGGAAAGGAAATAAGGAAATAAATAAATGAAGAGAACAAATTAACAATAAATCATTCTAAAATAAGAAACAACGTCAAAACAGACATGTCATATAATAAACTATCAACAACATCAAAAACAAATATGTCATAAATAAACTATAAAAAGACTATGTCCGCCTGGTCAACAAAAAAGCATTTGCTCCAACTTTGAACTTTTGAAGTTCTACTGATTCAACCACCCGATTAGGAAGATCATTCCACAACTTGGTCACAGCTGGAATAAAACTTCTAGAGTACTGCGTAGTATTTGTTATGCAAGTTTTTGAATAATAAAAAGAAATCCTATTGCGAAATGCTTCCCACGTAGAAGTCTTTACAATCACCATAACCATTTTTTTGGGGTTAAAACAATTTTTAACCCTTTGGAACATTGTGTTTATACTGTAATTTTCATTTGGACAGGGTCGTTTTTCTCTGCCTGTTTCCATATTCATGGTGTCTGGTAATTGCTGCTTTAACCCCCCCCCCCACACCCCGGGGGTATATCCTCCCAACCACTACTCCCTGGTTTAAAGGAACACTTTTCCTCCTTCCATTCCATAGTCATTTCCTCCGGCAAGGAAGTTGGGAGGAGGTTATGTTTTCGTCCCTCTTTGTGTGTTTGATTGTGAACAACTTCCTGACTGGAATTTTACTCATAGAGTGGTGAAACATTCATGAATTAATTGTTATGTTGAGACGTGGAAGGGATTCAATTTTGAAAGTCCTAGGTCAAAGGTCAGGATGAAGGTCAAGAAATAAGCTGCCGTTGCGGAGGTCTGCACTCTCAAATTGCTTTTCTAGTTTGGTTTTACGTTTCAGTTGGTCTTTCTGTATCAACATATGTGCAAATGTAAAATTAAGGGGTTACACAGTACCAGGTTATATTGTGGAAAAAAAGAATATCTTATGCATTGTATTTTAAAGCATAAATATTCCATTGATTATATATATTATTCTGTCATTTTTAGGAAGAATTCTAAATGTATATTACTATTTAAGAGTGTTTGTTTCTTATATTTAATTTTAAAAATGTGCCATCAATTACTATACTGTAGGTACAGAATTATGAACCTCGTTTAAAATCAGGTATGGTTCATAATTTATAAGAATTCTCTCTCTCTCTCTCTCTCTCTCTCTCTCTCTCTCTCTCTCTCTCTCTGTTTGAGTGTATAAAAGTGGAAACGTGATAAGTACACATTTAAATCATAATTAAAAAAAAATTGATACAATTTGTTCAAGAATCTAAAAGTAGAAGTCCTTTCTGTTGTATTCTATTTGTATGTATGTGAGAGAGAGAGAGAGAGAGAGAGAGAGAGAGAGAGAGAGAGAGAGAGAGTGGCCAATCTTATTGGCATGTGGATTCGTGTTTACTCTCCCAACTCCGGTTGCGATAGCGCCTTCAATTCAATTCTTATCAGGATTTAGGTGAACGGTATAGTGCTTCGTTTTGTGATACTATCCTTTGCATGATGTAGGTTCTCGAATAGTATAAATACTGAGCTTTCAATCAATTCCGTTTGTGATATATAAATAGCGATTAAACCTTGCGTGTACTGAGTAATTCCAAGTTTTAAAAAGGTTCACTAAGTAATTCCAAGTTTTAAAAAGGTCCATTAAGTAATTCCAAGTTTTAAAAAGGTTCACTAAGTAATTCCAAGTTTTAAAAAGGTTCACTAAGTAATTCCAAGTTTTAAAAAGGTTCACTAAGTAATTCCAAGTTTTAAAAAGGTTCACTAAGTAATTCCAAGTTTTAAAAAGGTTCACTAAGTAATTCCAAGTTTTAAAAAGGTTCACTAAGTAATTCCAAGTTTTAAAAAGGTTCACTAAGTAATTCCAAGTTTTAAAAAGGTTCACTAAGTAATTCCAAGTTTTAAAAAGGTTCTCTAAGTAATTCCAAGTTTTAAAAAGGTTCACTAAGTAATTCCAAGTTTTAAAAAGGTTCACTAAGTAATTCCAAGTTTTAAAAAAGTTCACTAAGTAACTCCAAGTTTTAAAAAGGTTCACTAAGTAATTCCAAGTTTTAAAAAGGTTCACTAAGTAATTCCAAGTTTTAAAAAGGTTCATTAAGTAACTCCAAGTTTTAAAAAGGTTCACTAAATAATTCCAAGTTTTAAAAAGGTTCATTAAGTAACTCCAAGTTTTAAAAAGGTTCACTAAATAATTCCAAGTTTTAAAAAGGTTCACTAAGTAATTCCAAGTTTTAAAAAGGTCCATTAAGTAATTCCAAGTTTTAAAAAGGTTCACGAAGTAATTCCAAGTTTTAAAAAGGTTCACGAAGTAATTCCAAGTTTTAAAAAGGTTCACGAAGTAATTCCAAGTTTTAAAAAGGTTCATTAAGTAATTCCAAGTTTTAAAAAGGTTCACTAAGTAATTCCAAGTTTTAAAAAGGTTCACTAAGTAATTCCAAGTTTTAAAAAGGTTCACTAAGCAATTCCAGGTTTTAAAAAGGTTCATTAAGTAATTCCAAGTTTTAAAAAGGTTCACTAAGTAATTCCAAGTTTTAAAAAAGGTTCACGTGGCTTGTTCACATTAATGGAATTTAGCATGATAATAATTTTTGGTGTTTCGCGATGGTTAGTTTATGGAATACTTCTATTGCCATGAAAAACTTATATAAAGGAACATATAGGATTGTGTTTTTGTAATATTTCTTATATAAAGGAACATGTAGGATTGTGTTTTTGTAATGTTTCTTAGATAAATTAACATTTAGGATTGTGTTTTTGTAATGTTTCTTAGATAAATTAACATTTAGGATTGTGTTTTTGTAATGTTTCTAATAGGATTGTGTTTTTGTGATGTTTCTTATAAAAAACAACAAATGTAGCCTTTTCTAGTCAATTACAGGACAAGGGCCTCAGCCATGTCTAAAAACTGTAAATATATAGAAGTCTTTTTGACACCTAAATTTCGTATCTTGTGGTGACGTAAATCCAGTAAATAATGAATTGTTAAAGTGTTTTATGTTGAAGACTGTTAAGGATCGGTTGTTTGGCTAATTTGTCATATCTCTAACCAGCTTTTCTTAGGTTTCTTGATTTTTGAATGGCTATTAAACTATCTACACTAGGTTATAAATTATAATTAAGATTTAGTATTTTTTTATTAATTAATTGTATACTTCACTTTTTCTCTGTTCGGTTAAGGGTCCCATAATTTTTAACTATATTATATTATATTATATTATATATATATATATATATATATATATATATATATATATATACATATATATATATATATATATATATATATATATGTATGTATATATATATATATATATATATATATATATATATATATATATATATATATATATATATGTATATATATATATGCATGCAGATTTTTTTGTTATTACTTCTAAAATACTGATACTAACTGTTTTGTGGAGATATTCTTGTAGGTCTTAAAAAATGAGAATTTGTTTATTTCTTTCTTTATTTTTTTTATATTTTTTTCATTATTGTTGTTGGTTTTTTAAACTATGATATTTTAAGAATATTTTAATTTAAAGAAATTATATCAATAGTCAGTTATGAGTTGTGATAGTAATTTAGATTCATAAAGAATTATAAACTGATGTGCTTAAATCTCTGGAAGTATATTGATAAACTTAATTAATTAACAGGCTTAGTAATCTATAGTAAATTTTTTTTAATGAGGCGCATTTGCACTGACTTGCAGGGGTGCCCATTTCGCTCGGAAAAGTTCCCTGATCGCTGATTGATTGGACTAGATAATTCTAACCAATCAGATAGCATAAAACATTTCTGAGCTAAAAGGGCACCCCTTTGAGTCGGTGCAAATGTGCCTCATTAAAAAAAATTAAGTATAGTTGTATGTGCAGGAATCTTGCACTTATTAAGACACTTAATTTCATAGATTTTCTAACGGATAATTTTAGATTTAGAAAGAACAAAATAATTATTGCATAATTGCTTTGTATCGATCTCTTAATTTCTGTTGATTAATTCATTTATTTGTTTACAGATAACATATCGTGGTTAATCCTGCTTGGCTTATTGGAATGGCAGTAATCACTTAACTCCAAGAGCATCTGATAAATCCATGGAAAAGTAAGTTACTTATAACACTTTAAAATTGTAGTTTTTTTACATCAATCCTGTTAGGTAGATGGCACTATGTTTTTCATGTTATCCATAATCATTTTACAATTCTGTAATATATAGTTTCATGTTCTGGTTTTAAGTTGGTTTACAGATACATTGTTTTGATTTCACCAGATACGGTAATTTTTCGTTACTTGCCCTATTGGTACCAGTTGAGAGATGGGATGTTTTTATTTGCTTGTCCAGTCATGTCTTAGGAAAGATTTTATCCATAGTGTTTTTGCATTTGAATTTGGTTCCACATTATCCACTGAGATTACAGTGTCTTTATTTCAAGCCAATATACAGCAAGTCAAATTAATCATCATCATCATCATCATCATCATCTCCTACGCCTATTGACACAAAGGTCCTCGGTTAGATTTCGCCAGTCGTCTCTATCTTGAGGTTTTAATTGAATACTTTTCCGTTCATCATCTCGTACTTCACACTTCATAGTTCTCAGCCATGTAGGCCTGGGTCTTCCAACCCTTCTAGTGCCTTGTGGATCCCAGTTAAACGTTTGGTGAACTAATCTTTCTTGAGGAGTGTGAATAGGCGCATGCCCAAACCATCTCCATCTATGCAAATTCAAATTCAGTGCATAGAAAATTTGATATTGAGAGCTATGGCATTGTTTTAATGTTCGATTATTTTGTTGTTCTCCCTTTTGTTTACAGTATTGACAAAAACCTCTGGACACTTTTTTGTCCTTTATTATAAAGAAAATGCAACGGGTGATTCAATATTAGAGCATTTTTTTTTATTTCTGATTTTGTTTTTTTCGTTTTAAGACTGTCGACGCTTGAAGCTTAAGCTTGTAACACTTTTGGTTTAATATATACTTTGCTTACTAGCGAAACTGGAATTTGCTATAAGAAATGAACGAGTGCTGGCTAGTTTGGAATTTTTCTCTATATGTTTAATGGGGGCTGGGGCATAATACCTTGCATATCGGTTGATTAAAATATGAAGTCTATTTCTCACTTTAACTACATTGTTTACATTTGGGAAACTGATGGTGAGTTATTGCCCGTGCATTGCTTGCATTTGGTTTTGCCACCTTTACTGTTTTTGTATGACGTAATCATTACTTGGACTTTTTTAACCAAATATGAGCTTCCAGATAATTATGCACAAGTTCCCGGATGTTGTTCTACAACAGTCATTTTTTTTTCATCCTCCCCCTCAGCCCAAACTTAACTACCATCACAAAAGGACGTCTCCAAGAGGGAAGTACAGTCTGTTTCAAAATTAAGTTTGATTTCATCTATGTTACGAATTAATTATGATGAAAACGCTCTCCTATCAGTGTATAGCTATTATTGCTCATGTGAAAGTAAAAATAAATTTCGAAATAATGACCCACACGCAGTTTAACATGTACCGCTGGCCAGAACATGGGAGCAGTGATATTTTTTTTTTTGTTACGAATTCAGCAAGCCTCGGCGGAGCAAAAGTCATTAGATTCTTAGAAATATTTGCGAAATAATGAGCAATGGGGCTAGCGAGCGCAGCACAACATGTACCGCTTACCAAAACATAGGTGCAGTGATGTTTTTTTTTTTTTTTTTTTTTTTTTTTTTTTTTTTTTTTTTTTTTGCAAATTGAGCAAGCCTCGGCGGAGCAAAAATCATTCGGATTCTTATAAATATTTGTGAAATATTGACCAACGGGATTAGCGAGCGTAGCACAATATGTACCGCTGGCCAGAACATGGAAGCAGTTTTTTGTTTTTTTTATGTTTTTGCGAATTGAGCAAGCCTCGGCGGAGCAAAAATTATTAGATTCTTAAAAATATTAGCGAAATAATGACCAATGGGGCTAGCGAGCGCAGCATAACATGTACCGCTTGCCAGAACGTAGGAACTGTGGTGTTTTTTTTTTTCTTTGCGAATAGAGCGAGCCTCGGTGGAGTAAAAACAATTAGGATTTTTAGACAATATCTTCGAAACAATGACCAACTGGGCTGGCGAGCGCAGCACATGTACTGCTTGCCAGAACATAGGAGCAATTATTTTTTATTTATTTTTTTTTTTTTTTGGCGAATAGAGCAAGCCGCAGCGGAGCAAAAATCATTAGGATTCTTAAAAATATATGCGAAATAATGATCTACTGGGACTTGCAAGCACAGATCAACATGTACCGCTGGCCATAACATAGGAGCAGTGATGTTTTTTTGTTTTTTCGCGAGCGAAGCAAGCCATGGCGGAGCAAAAACCATTAGAAGGGCGTAAAGTGAATCATAGATGGTTATCATATTTATATGGGCTTTATCTAGGACATTGTCCTGCTAGGGCATTGTCACTGCCCCTTGCCAATTCCATTTATAAATAACCTTTAAATCTTTAACACAGATTATGCTATAGCGACTGAAATATAGCTATAAAATACAATATATGTGCTATACAATCTCTCTTATAAGGAGTAGAATTGTTGTTACTCTCGTGGGATATATATTGTATGAGTTCCTCTATAGATCAAAGAACGCTGCTATTCACAGTGAACTTAATCATTATGCAGAGGCCATTCATATCATTAGCTTAACGTTTAAAAAAATAGAAAAGTAGAAGACTCTTTCAAGTCTGTAACTTATTTAGGAGAACATCCTTTAGATCTTGCTACTCGAGGAAACTACACACAC
>NC_090725.1:28869984-28872484 GCF_036898095.1 Palaemon carinicauda | reverse complement strand
TTTAAAATAAAGACCAAGTGTCTGGATTTATATATATATATATATATATATATATATATATATATATATATATATATATATGCATATATATATATATATATATATATATATATATATGCATATATATATATATATATATATATATATATATATATATTATATATATATATATATACATATATATATATATATATAAATATATATATATATATATATATATATATATATATATATATATATATATATATATACATATATATATACACATACATACATATCTATATATTTCTTTTCAGTCCCGCTTAGCCTCCCTGTTTTTGCTTGCTTTAGGTTGCCAGGCACTGCAGGCTGGCACGGGCTCCGGACGAGGACCCTTTGACAAGATTCTGGGCCTCGAGTCAAAGTAAATGTGAATAGGGATACTAGTCTGCCCTTAGAGCACCATGATGTTGCTTAGCCCAAAGAGTTTTGATGGTATTGGCTTGCCCTTTGAGCTCTCAAACCCGGTCCAGGTCAAGTCCGAAGTGAAAGATTTTAGTAGTAGGTAATAATGGTATACCTGCAAGTCCTAGTAGGTAGACGAGAATAGGAGAGGAGAGAAAAACTTAAGTAGGAGAGAAAAGAAGTACTAAGTATAAAAGCTTCTCCTTGCTCTTGGGTTGGGTGGGCAATTTGAGGGAAAGGATTTGAGGATTTTGTGGTTAAGGAAAGGGTTACGACTCGTGAAAGGAGTTTGATGACCAGGGGAATCAGGTTTCCTATGGAGAGGGAATCTATGTTTGAGTGAGGTTCTGGTAGGGTGGGAAGAAGAGGTTAAAGTGAGGCACTGGTAGCCCTGCACCAACTTGAGCACTCGGACGAGACAAGGTTGTTGCTGGTCGCTGAGGTCTCCAGGGAGTAGCTCCCTGGTGTTTAGGCTGTTGCCACTGCTTCAACAGTGGTTGAGACTACTTTGAATGCGAGACATTCTTTAGGGCGGCAATCCTCTGTAAACGCTTGGGACACCTCTTGTTCCAGGATTAGTAGGATCAAGAACAGTTGGAACACCAAGTCGAGTCTCCCGGCCTCCTTGTGTGCGGTGATGCATACCTGGGTATTGTGGCGTTGATTCTGACACCACAGATGTTGGGCCCTTGCTATACTTGCGATGGGGGTCACACAGCTGGCAACGATAACATCACCGAGGTTCTGGAGTGTAGTTCTGGGTGGGGAAGGTTCCCCACATGCCTAGATCAAATACAATTGGAATTGTTCTAATGAAGGTAAGTACATCATACCTGTTCTTGTACCGTTCAACGCTGGAGATATTGCTGCAGGAGGTGAGTAAGGTGAGGGGTATGGTCACTGGATAGTTGGTGATTATGGCTTTGGTTAGGTTCGTGGCTGTATCAAGTATTGCCAGAGAGGCTTTTTATTCTGCAGTAGCTAGTCAGTCTCCTGATCCTTGGGGGGAGATGATGAGTTCTCCCTTCCGGTTTGGTTGGGCTGTGAGCTTCATGTTGGCGGCCATGGTGGCCACTGCAGCATAGGAGGCGGAGTCTTGTGCAAGTATTTTGAAATTGGGAGAGGTTACTTCTCATCTCTCTTGGACACTGGTTCCAATGGTCTATGGGTGTTTTGTACGGTGGCACTGGCTTCGTGAAGCAGCTCTATCAGGCAGCCAGTACAGTTGCAGTCCGGGGAGTGGTTAGCCTCCTGGATGGTTTGGGTTTCAGCGGGGGAATCTTTTCTTTCCTTGGCATGGGAGCGGGTTTTGGATTCAGGTTTTGATAGGTTTTCTGAGGTCACAAATGACCGATTTGGAACAACTGTCTCTGGAGAAGAATAGTCTGTGCTTCTTTGGTTATTGTAAGATGTAGGTGGCTCAACCACGGTGTCCACTGTCCAGTGTTTGTTGTAGAATTCCATAAAGTGTAGAAACATCTCACTGGGTAGTTGGATATCTCTTCGTCCTTGAGTTTACGCTGGAAGAGTCCTATCTGATTGAAAAGGTAGACTATTTGGCTTTTATAGGCTACACAATCGTCACATTCATATTTGGGTCGTTGTACAGATTCTTACAGCGGCGGAAATCTCTGGGTACTACTCCAACCAAGGCCCAGTTTCCAAGGAAGCAGTCAGACATGGCGGGAAAACTCTCGGTCACAGCCATGAATATTTCAGTTACTCGGTGGCAGAGCCGAAAACTACGGCTGAATGGGTGGGTGTCTCTGTCAGCTGATTGGTCGAAAACTGAACAATAAGCTAAGTCGTCGGCGCGACGGCTGAGCTGAGAATCGACCATGACTCCCTGTCCGTCAGATAGGGGACTGAGGAAGCAGTCATACCCTGGTAAATGGGGTTGCGTGTGCATGTGTGCTTATTTATCTAAATATTTAGCTGTCATTTTTGACAGATGTGTACACTATTATCTATATTATCACAAGTTACAGTTTTTGTTTTATAAAAAACTTCAATTAATAAGAAATGCTGAGATAAACGAATGGGTACCGAAGTACTG
>NC_090725.1:28852484-28867484 GCF_036898095.1 Palaemon carinicauda | reverse complement strand
AAAGGATATCCGTGAAAGGATGTTTGATGGAATTGAGGAAATGTAAGAGTATGTGTATAAGAAAGAGAAGGGAAAGGAAAATGGTCTAAGTGAATTATTATTATTATTATTTTTATTATTATTATTATTATTATTATTATTATTATTATTATTATTATTATTATTAACTGCTAAGCTACAACCCTAGTTGGAAAAGCAAGATGCTATAAACCCAAGGGATCCAACAGGGAAAAGTAGCCCAGTGAGGAGAAAGGAGACAAGGAAAAATAAAATAATTTAAGAACAACAACACCACCAAAATAAATATTTCCTATATAAACTATAAAAACTTCAACAAAAAAGAGGAAGAGAAATAAGACAGAATAGTGTGCCTGAGTGTACCCTCAAGCAAGAGAACTCTAACCCAAGACAGTGGAAGGCCATGGTACAGAAGCTATGGCACTACCCAAGAAACAAAGAATTAGAAAGGACAAAGTTAGAATTCAAGATTATGGAATTCCGAAGTAAATTGTATAAGAAACATGTTTAAAGGTTTAAAGGCCGCTCATGAATGGTGTAGGCAAGGAATAGTGACATTGTCCTTGTTAGCAGGAGAATGCCATAGAGACTGACCATATATAGCCTACATATGATTACCTCGTAAGTCCCCTCTCCACCCAAGCTAGGACCAGGTTGGGCCAGGCAATGGCTACAGATGACTCAGCAGGTAGACTTATAGGCTCCACTAACCGCCATCTATAGCTCACAAGGATGATGAGAGTTCAGACACTACAAGAAACTATCTTGTTTGAGCAGGACTCGAACCCCAGGCCGGAAGATCACCAGGCAGGGACGTTTCTTATAAGCCACCACAATCTTAATAGGAAATGAAGAAGACATATTGAAAGTGAAGGGGCCCTTTGTACTTCGCTGGGAAAGACATGGTGTGAAACGTTATGACTGAAAACAGCATTTTGAAAAGGAAACAATCACAAGAACACTACATAATTGTAAGGTTCTTCAACTAACCTAACCTAAAAACCGTATACTAACTTGGGTGGGGGGGGGGAGCTCTGGCCTTTTACGACCCCCCTAAGACTGCTGTGTACCTTACCATAAGACTAAGGCTGCAGTGTTCTTACCTTACCCTAATACGAAGTCAACACTGTGTTTGCTTTCCAACTGATTTCACTTTCTGGCAAGGTACCACTAAATCAAAATATAGCTCGATTGGTTAGGCCAATCCTAAAATTTAACTTCATATTATCGTATTTAAGAACAAAATAATCAACTTCCCATAAAGAAAATCAATTTGACAAATAATAGGAAAGATTACATAAGTCCCATCTAACTAAATTCACCCCAAAGTGGATTTTCACTGAAACAAAGAACTAGGAAGAACAAAGTGGGAATTGAGGCTCAAAAAATAGCATAGCAAGCTTTGGCAAGCTGCTTTGAAATAAGAACAAACAGACACTATCATCCCCTCCCCGGAATTTGTAGCATAATTTGCGTTTTCACGCAAATTGCTTGCTGGGGATAATCCTTGCAAATTCTCCCTGAACTTCCTCGTTCTTGACGACTACCCATTTTCTCATATGGACGAGCGAAACTCTAGTGATACATTTCATCCTAACTGCTTGCCAAGGGATAGGTCCCTTGAAAACGTTTCAAAACGTTTTCTCTTGCAGGGATAATTCCTTGCAAAATCTCCTTGAACTTCCTCGTTCTTGACAACTAAGCGTTATCTTATGTAGACGAGCGAAGTTCTAGTGATACATTTCTCCTTAACTGCTCGCTGAGATAGTTCCCAGGAAACGTTTCCTCCTGAGAGATCTGTTTGATTTAATGTAACGTTTTTTGGCATCGTATGAAATGCATATTATATTCAAACGAGCTTTAGAGAGGTTGGGTGGATAGGATCTTCATGGTAGTTCAAGCTAGAACAGTTGTCATCCTTAATATGAATTGCTTCGTTTCGTGTTTATTCAAAGTAAATGGAATCTCTAATGTTTGTGGATTTTGGTGAATGGGTGTAAACAATAAGATTGACATATGAATATACTCTGCTTTGGGTAATGGATGTGTAACATGAGTTAATAGTTAGATATGATGTCTGCATAAGCAATGTTAAATGAAATACTATCCTCTCTCTCTCTCTCTCTCTCTCTCTCTCTCTCTCTCTCTCTCTCTCAACGGATTTTGACGAAATCTTCACCACAGATAGATTTTAGGTCATCTACGACCCCGTTCAATTCTGGAGATGATCCGGATCCGAATTCCGATTCCAGATCTGGATTTGCATTTTTCGCAAATTTAAAGATTACGTGAAACCATATCAATGGATTTTGACGAAATTTCAACTACAGATAGATCTTAGGGCATGGATGGCCCTAATAAATTTTGGAGATGGTCCTAATCCAGATTCTAGATCCAGATCCGGGATTCTGGATCCGTATCAGGATTCTAGATCCGGATTTGCATTTTAAAGATTATGTCAAAACAAATGGACGAATTTTGAGGACATTTCCACCACAGATAGATCTTAGGTTATGGACGATTCCATTAACCTTTGGCGGAGATCAGAAATCTCTGATTGCCATTGTTATTATTATTATTATTATTATTATTATTATTATTATTATTATTATTATTATTATTAGTTGTAGTAGTAGTAGTAGTAGTAGTAGTAGTATAATTATTGTTGTTGTAGTTGTTGTTGGTGTTGTTGTTGTTGTTGTTGTTGTTGTTGATAATGATTATTATTATGATTATGGTTGTGATAATAATTATTATTAATATTATTATTATTATTATTATTATTATTATTATTATCATTATTATTATCGTTATGGTAATTATTATTATTATTAAATAATAATAATAATAATTATAATAATAATAATAATAATAATAATAATAATAATAATTATTATTATTATTTTTATTATTATTATTATTACCCTCCACATAGTTCAGTATCTGTAATAAAAGACGTTTGTGATTAAGTACCAAGAGATACGTTTACCCAGAATATTAGCTACAGAAAATCATGTTTTATGATTAATGCTGGTAATATTGCAAAATCTGTTGTCAATTAGAACTAGAGATTGGGAAGGCTTGGTGGCGGAGCATAAGGTTATTAGAAATATGTATATTTTTTTTTACCATTTTGTTAATCTATTTTTAATACTCATGTATTGATATAAATATCGCTGATGGTGTCAACAATTTAACAGCTGTTTTTAATGTACGTCTTGTTATAGAAATTATTATTATTATTATTATTATTATTATTATTATTATTACTTGCTAAGCTACAATCCTAATTGCAAAAGCAGGATGCTATAAGCCCAGGGGCTCCAATAGGGAAAATAGCCTAGTGAGGAAAGGAAATAGGAAAGTAAAATGTTCTAAGAAAAGTAACAACATTAAAATAAATATCTATATCCAGTAAACTATAGAAACTTGAAACAAAACAAGTGGAAGAAAAATAAGATGGAATAGTGTGCTCGATTGTACCTTCAAGCAAGAGAATTCTAAACCAAGGTAGTGGAAGACCATGGTACAGAGGCTATGGCACTACCCAAGACTAGAGAACAAAAGTTTGATTTTGGAGTGTCGTTCTCCTGGAAGGAGCTGCTTACCATAGCTAAAGACTCTCTTCTATCCTTACCAAGAGGAAAGTAGCCACTGAACAATTACAGTGCAGTAACCCTTTGAGTGAAGAAAAATAATTTGATAATCTGTGTTGTCAGGTGTATGAGGACAGAGGAAAATATGTAAAGAATAGGCCAGACTATTCAGTGTGTGTAGGAAAAGGGAAAATAAGTCGTAACCAGAGAAAAGGATCCAATGTAGTACTGTCTGGCTAGTTAAAGGACCCCATAACTCTCTAGCGGTAGTATCTCAACGGGTGGTTGATGCCCTGGCCAACCTACTACCATTATTATTAAAGTAAAATTAATAGATGTAATGAGTATCGTTATATTTTTGTTTACATATATACGTAGGATACTCGCTGAAACGTATTTGTCAACTTTATGGGACATTTTATGTCCTGCTGCAGAGATAAATCACATTGAATTTTCATTTGTAAACAAATATGGAGCCGCATTTGATATTCAGTTCATGATAAAAGCCCACAGTTAATCTATTCCATGATGTCATAAGGATTTAATGTTATGAAATTTACATTAGGTTATTAAATTTATGATTGTCGTTAATGCACGAAACATGACAAATTTGTTTTTGTTTTAAATTGATTTTGAGAAATGAGGAAAAAGAGGATTTCTTGATATTAATATAGAAAATTAGCGGTTTTCAATAGGAAATTACATTATTATCTAGATGAAAAAAAAAAAAAGAAAATTACTGTTATTATTCAAATTCTTGTTGAAGGATCTGTTGTAAACCAACGTCGATGGTAAACGCTGAGATATCTAATGGAAATTGATAATTTCCATTGCAAATTTAAATGGCGATGTGATACTAGAGAAAACTAAAGTAGAGGAAAAAAGTGCGTGGAGTACTATGTGACAGGAAAATAGGGGTTAAGTTTAAAGGTAAAGTACACATAACCATTGGGAGACCGGCAATGATGTATGGAGCGGAGACGTGGGCAATAAAGAAGACAGAAGAGAAGAAACTGGTTGTGGAAGAGATGAGAATGTTGAAATGGATGCGTGGGATGACAAGAAGAGATAAGATATGAAATGAAGTAATTAGGGGTACCGCAGGAGTGAGAAAACTATCAGGTAATATCCAAGAAAGTAGGCTGAGGTGGTATGGTCATATCATGAAAAGAGATGAACAGTATATTGGGAGGATAATGATAGAAATGGAGGTACAGGGAACGAGAAGGAGAGGGAGACCGAAGCGAAGGTGGATGGACTGTATCAAGGATGAGCTTCGATCAAAAAGATTAACCGGTGATGAAGTGTGGGACAGAGGTAGGTGGAGAAAGCTGGTCAGAAACATCGACCCCATATAAAAGTGGGAAAAGATGCAGACAAAGAAGAAGAAAAAGAAGTAGAAGAAGAAGAAAAAGAGGATATTCTAAAAACCTATAAGAAAAAGAAAAGTACATGGGAAGGATATATACTGAAAAGGACAGACAATAGATAGACATTAAGAATCGCAGAATGGGTCCCTTGAGATTGCAAAAGAAGTAGGGGAAGGAAGAGAAGACGATGGATTGACGAACTAAGAACGTTTGCGGGTGTGGACTGACATATAAAAACCATAAACAGCCGTAGGTAGGACAGGTCCGAGGCCTTTGTTTTGCAGTGGACTAGTAACAACTGATGATGATGTTGATGATGAATATTTTCCAATAATTTCCAATAATCCTGAACATGATGCAAAGCAGAAAAGAACCCAATATTTTGTGTATAATAGTTTGTAAAAAACATCCATCATTACTCTAATGATTGGCATATTATTGACAGGAATAATTATGATATTACTTTCCGATATTTCTCAGCATTTTTAATCGTTAATTAAACACTTTCAGTATAAATTTTGCTTAAATTTGCGATTAGAAACTGTTTTAATCATAGATTAACGTTCAGGATCTATTTAAAAAACGATCTATTAAAAAAAAAACACTTTATTGAAGCCAAATCGACTGACAATTCCCAATAATTCGGGAAGAAAATCTCAAAAATGTGTAACATTGCGACCGTGAGTTGTGATGGGAAATAAAAAGACACGAAGAGCTATCTGTTTACGCTCGTGCAAGAAATCCCCTTTCCATCGTTTAGTATTATCATAGAGAGAGAGAGAGAGAGAGAGAGAGAGAGAGAGAGAGAGAGATATTCTCACATCTGACATTCAAACGAGAGAGAGAGAGAGAGAGAGAGAGAGAGAGAGAGAGATATTCTCACATCTGACATTCAAACGAGAGAGAGAGAGAGAGAGAGAGAGAGAGAGAGAGATATTCTCACATCTGACATTCAAACGAAGAGAGAGAGAGAGAGAGAGAGAGAGAGGAGAGAGAGAGAGAGAGAGAGAGAGAGAGAGAGAGATATTCTCACATCTGACCTTCAAACTTCCAATCCACGGAAACCATTAAGTGTTTTTACATCTGAACTTCTGATGTCGTTTTCACTCGTTCCTCTGCCTTTTTGCATTTGACATTATTGCTGATAAATGATGCATTTCTGAACTATAGATGTCCAAAGTAATACTAAGTTGCTCTTCTAGGGGAAGGACACTACAAAATCAAACCATTGCTCTCTAGTCTTGGGTAGTGCCTTAGCCTCTTTATCATGGTCTTCCACTGTCTTGGGGTAGAGTTCTCTGGCTTGAGGCTACAACCAGGCACACTATTCTCTCTTATTTCTCCTCCTCTTGTTTTGTTGAAGTTCTTTTAGTCTATATAGGAAATATTCATTTGAATGTTATTACTGTTCTTAAAATATTTAATTTTTCCTTGTTTCCTTTCCTCAATGGGCTATTTTCCCTGTTAGAGCCCCTGGGCTTATATCATCCTGCTTTTCCAACTAGGGTTGTAGCTTAGCAAGTAATAGTAATAATAATGATAATAATAATAATAATAATAATAATAATAATAATAATAATAATAATAATAATAATAATAATACAGGGAATAGCCAGGTTAAACCATTGGACTTATATAACGACAAAGAAAATAATATAAAAGATTATAGGGGCTTGTGAAGTTGAACCAGTTTCCAGGTGACAGACGTATCTCTTCAACAAAAACAAAATACTTCTTCTTCTTCTTCTTCTTCTTCTTCTTCTTCTTCTTCTTCTTCTGGTCGGTAGTTGTTGACACTTCGCTGACATCATAGAGTATTGAATAATCCCTCTTTCTGGTGTTCGTGATGCTTCGGGATTTATAATAATTTATAAGTAATTATAAGTATTCATAAGCATTGGTTTTTGTAAGGGTGTCGCTAGCAAGGCATCTATTGCCAAAAAGATGGTAAAGAAGTATATTATAAAACCTCTTGTGGTTGGTGAATGGCCATCAGTTTGAATATTTACATCCGCCAACGAAGTTGGAAGGAGGTTATGTTTTCACCTCTGTTTTTGTTTTTGTGTGTATTTTTTTTCCTTTTGTGAACAGCTTCCTGGTCAAAATTTTAAGCGTAAAGAAATGAAACTTACACGGATTAACTGTTATGTAAAAATCTGGAAATGATTAAAATCTGGAAGGTCCAGGTCAAAGGTTAAGGTCAGGGTCAAGCTAAATGTCCAATTCACGTAATCAGCCATAAGTTTGGACATCGTTATCACAGAGACTTCAAACTTGGTTAATTTTTGAGCGTATGAAAATCAACGCCAGTTAATACATGTTAAGGGAAAGTCAAGGTCGAGAAATAAGCTGTCGTGGCGGAGGTCTGCTCTCTACTGAGTGCCCCTCTAGTTGTCAAATAGATTATCCATCAACATCAATTTCAAACAACAACAGCAACAACAATAACAGCAACAGTACCAGCAATCGTAATGATGGAAATATTAATAATCGTAGTAGCATAGGAACAGGGTAAATTTATTGTCCTGAGTCGGGAAAAAATGTTTTCCGTAATATCAGAAAATCCATATGGAAAATAAAATCCCAGTAACGTTTCATTAGCCATATTCTGATTGAAGCTTTTTATATATAAAAGTGCTCAGGTCATTTTTTGTATGAAAGGCTTATGTAGTCAGCTGTCTATGTATGGCAAGCGAAATGGATTTTTTGATTTAATGTTTTTTTTCTGAAATAGGATATATGTAGTACGTATGATCTCTCTCTCTCTCTCTCTCTCTCTCTCTCTCTCTCTCTCTCTCATTGTTTTTCTGAAATCGAATATATATTAGTATGTATGGTCTCTCTCTCTCTCTCTCTCTCTCTCTCTCTCTCTCTCTCTCTCTCTCTTATTGTTTTTTCTGAAATCGAAAGTATGTTAGTATGTTATGATCTCTCTCTCTCTCTCTCTCTCTCTCTCTCTCTCTCTCTCTATCATTGTTTTTCTGAAATCGAAAGTATGTTAGTATGTATGATCTCTCTCTCTCTCTCTCTCTCTCTCTCTCTCTCTCTCATTGCTATGTTTTTTTTCTGAAATCGAGTGTATGTTAGTATATATGATATCTCTCTCTCTCTCTCTCTCTCTCTCTCTCTCTCTCTCTCTCGCTCTCTCTCTCGATACTTTTCTGAAATCGAAAATTTGTCAGTATGTATGATCTCTCTCTCTCTCTCTCTCTCTCTCTCTCTCTCTCTCTCTCTCATTGTTTTTCTGAAATCGAAAATATGTCAGTATGTATGATCTCTCTCTCTCTCTCTCTCTCTCTCTCTCTCCCTATTGGATAAAAACGTTGCTATTATGTCATCATCATCATCATCATCATCAGCCGTTGCTAGTCCACTGCAGAAAAAAGGCCTCGGACATGTCCATTCACTCTCGTCTGTCTGTGGTCTTTCTATGCTTGTTTGTACTAGCAAATTTTCTTATATAGTCAGTCTATCGTCTTCTCTTCCTTCCCTTTCTATTTTGTATGTATGTATGTATGTATATATATATATATATATATATATATATACATATATATATATATATATATACATATATATATATATATATATTTACTTCCTATCCATTTCTGGTAAACCTTAACCTTCACATATCATTCAAAATCCTCCCTATTTTACCATTGAAAATATGTCTCAAAAGGTTTTAGTGTTTTTTAAAGAAAAGGTATAACATTTTCCTGGAATTGTTTTTGTTTTGGATTTACATTTTGCTCGAATTAGATGAAGATCTCTTTGCTACCTTAGAGTATCCCTATAGGTGTTATGTTTGACAGAGGAATTCCAAGAACTGTCTTGATTTCATCTCTCACTCACTCTCTCTCTCTCTCTCTCTCTCTCTCTCTCTCTCTCTCTCTCTGTCATTTATAGTACTTTAAAATACATGCAATTAGGGGTTGTTTCGGCTGATTGGTAACGTCTCTGTCTGGTGTTTGCCAGTTGGGGGTTCGAGTCCATCTCAGTCTCGTTAGTGCCATTAGTGTCTGCAAACCTTACCATCCTTGTCAGCTAAGGTTGCGGGGTTTTGGAGGAGCTTATAGGTCTATCTTTTAAGTTATCAGCAGTCATTGCCTGGCCCTCCCTGGTTCTAGCTAGTGTGGAGAAGGGGCTTGGGTAGCTGATCGTATGATATATGGTCAGTCTCTATGGCATTGTCCTGCTTGAGAGGGCAATGTCACTTTCCTTTGCCTCTGCCATTCATGACCGGCCTTTAAACCTTTAATGGCCGCGTATCTCTCTCTCTCTCTCTCTCTCTCTCTCTCTCTCTCTCTCACTAAGTTCCTTCTCTTGTTTTTGTTATCTGACTCAAAATTAGTTTTTGTTAATTAATAACATTATGGTTTTGATTTCATCTCTCTCTCTCTCTCTCTCTCTCTCTCTCTCTCTCTCTCTCTCTAAGTTCCTTCTCTTGTGTTTGTTATCTGACTCAGAATTAGTTTTTGTTAGTTATTTCGTAAGATGGAACGCAAATAATAGAAATAATAAAAAAAATAGCCTTTAGTCTCTTTCACTTTAAGAGTTACTTTTCTTTGCTTTTTGTTACTTGACTCAAAATTAACTTTTGAGTTATTTATTTCAAAAGAGGAAACGAGAAAGAAATAATTTCATTTTTTATCCCATATACTTAATAAAATATAGTTTACTTTGTTTTTTAATCATTAATATGAATAATTTTTTATTCCCGAATTTAATCAGGCCAGGTCTGTAAGAGTGGAGCTAGACTCATTGGGCTGGTTACTCTCCTTTTGATAATATTAATATAAAAACTGTAGTAAACATGACATAAAATAAAGATGTATAACGTAAAGGTAAAGTTGTCCGGTTCCATTTCCAGTTTCATTAAAATAGATGCTCGCCAGAACGTCAGCTGTGCAAGCCTTATCCCCGACTGTAGTGCCCAAACGTAGTAGTGGACCTCCCCAGTAAGCAGCTTAAACTCACGGTCTGGGCAGGGATCGATCTGCTGGTATGCGAGTGCTAGGCGATAGCGTCATATCTTGCTACGAGGCCAGATTGGATGAAGGAGATAGAAAAAAAAAGAAAGGGGAAATAACCAATGAGAAAACATAATATAACTTACAATACCGAAAGAGAAACTAACATGGTGAAAATAAAGTCTTTCTCCACCTGAATCTCCAAGTCAAACGATTGCGTAATACTGGAAAATACGTCAAAGAGAAAAGACCTCCCAGATCCAGAAAACCTTTGAAGATGAATGCCAAACATCACAGAATGCGTCGGATGTAGCCAGGATCAAAAAAGCCGTCTCTTGAATTCGTTATGAGCTCGCTAATCTTATTTATGAAATCGTACGCCTTTTGCAGCAGAGGCTCCGCCCACTACGTGTGAGCTCGACATCAAAGGGGTTTGTGATTGGTTGGCCGTAGAAAAAGGGGGATGACGTCACGGTAAAATCTCATTTAAATGGTTGCCAGTAAGGAATTGATGTTTGCTGTTTATGGGAATATGAATTTTTGCTGTTACGAAAGGGTTAATTGATGATTCAACATACACACACATACATACACACACACACACAAACATATATATATATATATATATATTTATAAATATACCGTATATATATATATATATATATATTTATATAATTATACATCAATATAAACATATAAATATACACAAACATTTATTATATATATATATATATATATATACATATATATATATATATATATTTATATATATATATGTATATATATATATATACATATATATATATATTATTATATATATATATATATATATATATATACATACACACACACACAGTAGTATCAGTGTCACCAGGCAGTTTAAAGTATGCTGAGAGTTATGGCCAGGGAGGACTAATCTCGAATGGCAGTTGGTCTAACACAATGGTGACTTTTGATCCTTATCTGTGTCTGTGAATTATGTTAGAAATTAAAGAAAGGGCATCGTATATGAGTAGTTATGATAAGAGAATTTGTCACGAAGAAAAGATTCGGTGGACAGTTCGAAAGACGTATTAGGAAGGAAAGGAGATGTTGTTCAGTATCCATAATTAATGTTTTTAATTTAGGGATTAATGGCATATTTATATATATGGTTCGACGTGCTATTGATGAGCTATGTGTGTTATTTGTCTGGAGAAATTGTTGCTATAGAAGTTTAATTGCATTGCTAGTACAGTTTCGAGCTGATAGTTTTAAGTATGAAGATGACATTAATCGGATTGTTTATTTTTCCATGCTTTTCTTCACTTAGGGGGCCAAATACTGCTCTATAATGGTTTAGTGGCTACTTTCCACTTGGTAATGGTAGAAGAGACTTTTTATCCATGGTAAGCAGCTCTTCTAGGAGGAGGACACTCCAAAATCAAACTATTGTTCTCTAGTCCTGGGTAGTGCCATAGCCTCTGTACCATGGTCTTCCACTGTCTTTGGTTAGATTTCTCTTGCTTAAGGGTACACTCGGGTACAGTATTCTATCTTTTCCCTTTTTTCTTTTCATCACTGAAGCAACTCTTCCAGGAGAAGGACACTAAAAAAATCTAACTATTTTTCCCTAGTCTTGGGTAGTGCCATAGCCTCTGCACCATGGTCTTCTACTGTCTTGGGTTAGAGTTCTCTTGCTTAAGGGTACACTCGGGTACAGTATTCTATCTTTTCCCTTTTTTCTTTTCATCACTGAAGCAACTCTTCTAGAAGGACAATAAAAAATCAAACTATTTTTCCCTAGTCTTGGACAGTGCCATAGCATCTGTACCATGGTCCTTCACTGTCTTGGGTTAGAGTTCGCTTGCTTGAGGGTTCACTCGGGTACACTATTCTATCTTTTCCCTTATTTTCTTTCCTCAATGGACTATTTTTTCCGGTTGGATCCCTTGGGCTTATAGCATCCTGCTTTTCAAGCTAGGATTGTAGCTTAGCTAGTAATGATAATAATAATGGTGAGAGTTGAAAGTTTTTTTCGTCTGTTTCTCTCTCTGCATGAGGACTATGATAATAATCATTTTGCTTTTGAAAACATTCCTGCTTTTCCTTTTAAAGACGCATTTAAAAAGGCATTAATTAGATAGAGAAAATTCACGCAACTTCCCCCCTCCCCCCAAAAAAAACGAGAGTCCTGGCAAGCATAATTGGCAAAATTCCTCATTGTTATAAAACTCTCGCTTGAGTGAAATTCCAATGGAGGCTCCTCGGGAAGGTTGGAATGGGAATGCAGTGGTTTACAGGAATGGAGACAAGTAAATGGCACTCGAAGGGAAAAGAATAGCAAAGGATACGTGGAGGAAATACTGAGGGGCGTGGGTGAAAAAGGAAGAGTGTAGGACGGAGAAGGATTATAGTGGGACGAATACCATAGTTGAAAAGGGATAGAATAAAGAATATGTTGAGAGAAGTTGTTTTTATGGAAAGGATAAGGGAAAGAAATTAAGAAGGAAAATAATGATAAGAAGGATAAGGAATACTGAAACTTTAGTTTCGAAATAAGAAGAGGAATAAGAATGTAAATAAATGGCTGAAGTAAAGAAAAAAAAAAGATAAGAAAAATAAGAAAAAGAAAGATGAGGAAAACTTAAACGTTAATCTAGAAATACGAAGACGAATAAGAATGTGAAGAAAAAACCTGAAGTAAAGAAAGAATAAAGAAGAACAAGGAAAGTTGACTTTAACAAAGAGAATAAGAAAAAGAAGTTGGAGTAAATACGAAGATGATAAGAAAGATAAGGAACTATGAAACTTGTAAATAAAAACCTGAAGTAAAAAAAGAATAAGGAAGAACAAGGGAAAATGAACTTTTAAGAAAGAGAATATGAAAAAAAGTTCGAGTAAATAGGAAGATGATAAGAAAGATAAGGAAAACTGAAACTTTATTAGTAAAAGAAGAAGAGGGATATAAATGTAAATAAGAACCTGAAGTAAAAAAAAAAAGAATGAGGAAGAATAAGGAAAATGAATAAATAGAAAATAGTTTAAATAGGAAGATGATGAGAAAGATAAGGAAAACAAACTTTAACAATAGAAGAAAAAGAGAATAAGAATATATAGAAATGGCTGAAGTAAAGAAAAAAGATAAGGAAAATGAACTTTAATGAAAAGAATAAGAAAAAAAAAGTTGGAGTAGATAGGGAGATGATAAGAAAGATAAGGAACACTGAAAATTTAATCTCACAAGAAGACGAATAAAAATGTAAAGAAATCGCTGAATTAAAGAAAGCAGGCTTATGAAGTTGGACTCTAAATTTACAATGGAAAGAAATAGGAAAATAAGTCAAAATGTTAGTGTAAATTGTTTTTAGAACAAACAGGTATTTTTACTCTTTATGGAGTAATGAGCGTAAATTGCAGTCGGGATTATGCAAATTACATACTTTGAATATCAAAGCGTTTAGCATCGAGAAGCCGGGGATAAAACAATGAGATTTGTGCTTTTGTATATAAGTATGTTTGTATGTTTGTATGTATGATTGTCAGAGTAAGAGAGAGAGAGAGAGAGAGAGAGAGAGAGAGAGAGAGAGAGAGATCATGAAAAATAGGAATTGTCAGCTACAATACTTGTTGGTTTTTATTTGTGCTTTTGTATATAAATACGTTTGTATGTATGTGTGTCAGAGTAAGAGAGAGAGAGAGAGAGAGAGAGAGAGAGAGAGAGAGAGAGAGAGGTATATTGTCAACTACAATACGTGTTAGTTTTTATGAAGTATAGAAAATAAGAAAAATAAAAACTTTCACATAAAATGCTTGTTAGTTTTTATTCGGTATAAAAAAAAAAAAATACATATTTTCACGTAAAATACTTGTTAGTTTTTATCGGTATAGAAATAATAAAAATAATTACTTAAACTTAAAATACTTGTTACTTTTTATTCAGTATAGAAATAATTGAAATAAAAATTTTCAGATAAAATACTTGTTAGTTTTTTCATCGGAGAAAAAATATGAATTGTCAGATAAAATCTATGTTAATTTTTTATCAACATAGAAATAAGAAAAAATACGAATACAAAAATTCAAAGAAAATTCTTGTAGGTTTTTGATCGGTATACCAATAAGAAAAATAAGAATTCTCCCGTAAGATTCGTGTTAGATAGGACCAGGGAGGGCCAGACAATGGCTGCTGATGACTCAGCAGATAGACCTATAAGCTTCTCCAAAACCCCCATCACTAGCTAATAAGGATGGTGAGGTTGTTGACACTACAAGAAAAAATATCGAATTTGAGTAGGACTCGATCTCTCGCCCAGCGGAACGCCGGGCAGGAACGTTTTTCAATATTTTATATTGCTATTGCAACGGTTACCTGCTTTACATCTTGGTATTGCATGGACTACCTGGGCTCAGCGCCAAGCTTTATCCCCAAAAATCAGATTTTAAGGGTTTTAAAGGCCGCTCATGAATGGCAAAGCAAGGGACAGTGATAATGTCCTAGCAGGACAATGCCCTAGAGATTGATCCAGATTATCAGTGTCCAAGTCCCTCTCCACCCAAGCTAAGATCAGGGAGGACCAAGCAATGGCTGCTGATGACTCAGCAGGCTGTAGTATAAGCTCCCCCAAAACCTTCATCTCTAGGTCACAAGTTTTTATAAATTTTAAAGGAATCTCGTGAATGGCAGAGCCAAGGGACAGTGATAATGTCCTAGCAGGACAATGCCCTAGAGACTGATCCATATGATCAGTGTCCAAGGCCCTCTCCACCCAAGCTAGGATCCGGGAGGACCAGGCAATGGCTGCTGATGACTCAGGATGGCGAAAGATGCAGGCACTATCGAATTTGAGTAGGACTCGATCTCTCACCCAGCGGAACGCCAGGCAAGGACGTTTTCAATAGGAGGTTTCCAATGTCTTTAATGTCCCTTTGACCTTTAGCTATATTCCACTTTTTGGTCTTCTACCTCAACTCCGTTTTCGTTGCTCTTCAGTTTCCCTCGTCTTTATATTGAAATTGTAATGTTTACTCGCTTTAAATCTTGGTATTGAACGGCCTACCAGGGCT
>NC_090725.1:28836742-28851984 GCF_036898095.1 Palaemon carinicauda | reverse complement strand
GGCTATGACACTACCTAAGACTAGAGAACAATGATTTGATTTTTGAGTGTCCTTCTCCTAGAAGAGCTGCATACCATAGCAAAAGAGGCTTTCATCTTTACCAAGAGGAAAGTAGCCACTAAAAGATTACAAAGCAGTAGTTAACCCCTTGAGCAAAGAAGAATTTTTTGGTTATCTCAGTATTGTCAGGTGCATGAGGACAGAGAATGTGGGAAGGATAAGACAGAATATTCGGTGTATGTTTAGGCCATGTAATAACGACCCGTAACGAGAGAGAGAGATCCAATGTAGTACTCTGTGGCCAGACAAAAGACCCAATAACACTCTAACGGTAGTATCTCAATAGGTGGCTGATGCCTCAGCCACCCCTTGAGTTACCATAGCTTGGATTGAAAGAAAAATATCATCAAGATATAGAATATAAAATGATGCTTTATACAACATAGGATATATTTCATCACCAGCTTGAACCCAGCCAGTCTCACCTCACTGATCTTGCTGTGTTATTAGTTTCTTTCCAATTAGCTGTGCATTTTCTTCATCTTGACTTTCTTACTGTTTCCCCTCAGTGGATTCTGAGAACGGATCAATTCGCATCATCCATGTGGGAATCAAGGAGCTGGATTAGGAATCCAATTTTCTGTCTTGGCGATTGAGTAAGAGGTAAATGCCGATCTGATTAAGGTTTTCAATGCTTTTTTCGAGGTTTCGTATATGTTTTATTTATGTTGATCGTAAAATGTCTTGATCACCTCCCTTGCACACATCACACACACACACACACACACACATATATATATATATATACATATATATTTATATATACATATAGATGTAGGTATATATGTACAACAACAGTGACATCAAGTGCACCTATTTCTAGTCCACTGCAGGACAAAGGCCTCAGACATGTCCTTTGTCATGTCTGGGTTTTGACCATTTTCATCACTCCGCTGGGCACTGCTGATATGTATATATATATATTTATATATATATATATATGTATATGTATATATATATATATATATATACATATACATATATATATATATATATATATTTATATATATATATATATATATACATATACATATATATATATATATATATATATTTATATATATATATATATATATATGTATATGTATATATATATATATATATAAATATATATATATATATATATATGTATATGTATATATATATATATATATATAAATATATATATATATATATATATATAAATATTTACCAAGGCACTTCCCAAATTTTGGGGATTAGCTGACATCAAACAAAGGAACAAAAGGGGACCTTTCCTCTCTTCGCTCCTCCAGCCTGACGAGGGATTCAGCCGAGTTTGGCTGGTACTGCAGACAAATAGATAGATAGATAGGTAGATAGGTAGATCGATAGATAGATAGATGTGTGTATATATAAGAATGAATTAACTCCCCGAAACACCGAGCGATATCCAAGCATGAGCAGCCAGAGGAATCTGTCCCCATCAGATATCTAAAGTTGCCCCAAATCCTCGTCCAGTGTATCCTGTTTACGGCTATTCCCCAGCACCGAGCTTCAAACCGAAGGTCAAGACACTCGAAACAGCTGATCCGTAGCTTAAGCCTCGTCGTTACGAGGGATAATGAAAGCGTTCTCCAGATAAGGTCTTTTACTTTGCGCTGTGATACCGATTCTGTTCTCGTTCGTCCGGACGGCTGGATGTCTCAGGCGGATTGATTGAAGAGGGAGATGGCTTTCCTGATAGGTTGGGAAATTTTTAATTTCAGGCTCACAAGTAGCTTGGAGCGTTCAATTATGTGACGCTCTTTTCTTTAATCAAGTCTTGATGGCTGAAGAAGGAGAGAGAGAGAGAGAGAGAGAGAGAGAGAGAGAGAGAGAGAGAGAGGGGGGGGGAAGTCATGAAAATAGTTTATTCATGAACATGTGTTTGTATGTGTGTCAGAGAGAGAGAGAGAGAGAGAGAGAGAGAGAGAGTCATGAAAATAGTTTGTTCCATGAACATGTGTTTGTATGTGTGTCAGAGAGAGAGAGAGAGAGAGAGAGAGAGAGAGAGCATAGATGATAAAAATATTCGAAGCAATTCTCATCATTAACGAGAGAGAGAGAGAGAGAGAGAGAGAGAGAGAGATCTTGAAATAGTTTATTCCATGAACATGTGTTTGTATGTGTGTCAGAGAGAGAGAGAGAGAGAGAGAGAGAGAGAGAGCATAGATGATAAAAATATTCGAAGCAATTCTCATCATTAACGAGAGAGAGAGAGAGAGAGAGAGAGAGAGAGAGAGAGAGAGAGATGATAAGAATATTAAAACATTTTTCATCAATATCAAGAGAGAGAGAGAGAGAGAGAGAGAGAGAGATGATAAGAATATTAAAACATTTTTCATCAATATCAAGAGAGAGAGAGAGAGAGAGAGAGAGAGAGAGATGATAAGAATATTAAAACATTTTTCATCAATATCAAGAGAGAGAGAGAGAGAGAGAGAGAGAGAGAGAGAGAGAGAGAGCATAGATGATAAAAATATTCGAAGCAATTCTCATCATTAACGAGAGAGAGAGAGAGAGAGAGAGAGAGAGATGATAAAAATATTCGAAGCAATTCTCATCATTAAAAGAGAGAGAGAGAGAGAGAGAGAGAGGAGAGAGAGAGAGAGAGAGATGATAAGAATATTAAAACATTTTTCATCTATATCAAGAGAGAGAGAGAGAGAGAGAGAGAGAGAGAGAGAGATGATAAGAATATTAAAACATTTTTCATCAATATCAAGAGAGAGAGAGAGAGAGAGAGAGAGAGAGAGAGAGAACCTGTGCTATACAAAGTTTTCACACCCAGGTGACGGATATCAAACATTGTGTAACATCATATCATCAAAAGTGTCAAACTTTATAGACGACAAAAATCCTTTAGGGAAAAAGAGTCAGAAAAACCTGGAACTGACTTTGAAGATGAAGGAAGATGTCTTTTTTTATAATAAAGCCTCGGTTTTTAACTTTATGTAATATATAAGTATTTGTAAAGCATATTACATGGGTATAAACTGAAGTTCTTAAATGAAATTTGTATCTTGTTTTAAGGTGTTTTTAATTTTATATTATTATTATTATTATTATTATTGTTATATTATTATTATATTATTATTATTATTATTATCATTATTTATTATTTATTATTTATTATTATTATTTATTATTATTATTATTTATTATTATTATTATTATATTATATTATTATTATTATTATATTATTATTATTATATTATTATTATTATTATTATTATATTATATTATTATTATTATTATTATTATTATTATTATTATTATTATTATTATTATTTGTGTGAATCAAAGTCTACAGTTACTGGTGGTTTATTATGTGGGATTCTGGGTTTCATTACTTTATAAGCTCTCCCTATACGGGACAACCTATTATATGAAAGCTTACTTTATAAACTTTCCCTATAGAGTCACGCATGTGGAAGCTTACTTTATAGGCCTTCTTTGTAGGGATATTTTCTTATATGGAAAATTACTTCATAAGCTTTCCCCTTAAGGACATTCTATCATATGGAAGCTTTGTTTATAAGCTTTCCTAATATGGACTCCACTTTATGAAGCTTAATTTATAACCTTTCCCCTGTGGGAATTTTTAAATCATTTAATCTTGATTTATGTTTTTTATATTGATTTTTTGTATATGTATTTGGATTTATATTTTCATATATTTATATTTTTGTATTTATGTTCATATCTTTATATTATATTTATATTTTTATATATTTATATTTTTATATTTTTTCAGTATGTCTAAAGTCCTTTTTTCCAAAATATTTTATATTTGTTTCATAATTATATTTTTTTCAGCTAAATGAAAATGATTGACATAATTGCCAGATCCAAAGCGCTGTATCATATGATTAAAACTGCCCAATATTCGTCTTATACTTAGACCCATAAAACAATGTGCATATGGTAAAAGAAAAAAGTCACTGTGTGTTTTCAACAATATGAAAACCTTGACAGAAAGAGGTTTATGTTCAATAAAAACCTAATTTTAATTGCCACTTTGCACAAGGTATATAGGATTACTAACAATTTCCTGAATACTTACAAAGAAAGTGAACTAACAAAGTTCCTAAATATCTTCAAAAGAAATTTAACTAACAAAGTTCCTAAATACTTTCAAAGAAAGTGAACTAACAAAGTTCCTAAATGTCTTCAAAAGAAATTCAACTAACAAAGTTCCTAAATACTTTCAAAGAAAGTGAAATAACAAAGTTCCTAAATACTTTCAAAGTGAACTAACGAAGTTCCTAAATGCTTTCAAAGTGAACTAACAAAGTTCCTAAATACTTTCAAAGTGAACTAACAAAGTTCCTAAATACTTTCAAAGAAAGTGAACTAACAAAGTTCCTAAATACTTTCAAAGAAAGCGAACTAACAAAGTTCCTAAATATCTTCAAAAGAAATTCAACTAACAAAGTTCCCAAATACTTTCAAAGAAAGTGAACTAACAACGTTCCTAAATACCATCAAAGAAAGTGAACTAACAAATTTTCTAAATACCATCAAAGAAAGTGAACTAACAAAGTCCTTTAATATCTTCAAAGAAAGTGAACTAGCAAAGTTTCTAAATACTTTCAAAGAAAGCGAACTAACAAAGTTCCTAAATATCTTCAAAAGAAATTCAACTAACAAAGTTCCCAAATACTTTCAAAGAAAGTGAACTAACAACGTTCCTAAATACCATCAAAGAAAGTGAACTAACAAATTTTCTAAATACCATCAAAGAAAGTGAACTAACAAAGTCCTTTAATATCTTCAAAGAAAGTGAACTAGCAAAGTTTCTAAATACTTTCAAAGAAAGTTAACTAACAAAGTTTTTCAATACTTTCAAAGAAAGTGAACTAACAAAGTTCCCAAATATTTTCAAAGAAAGTGAACTAACAAAGTTTTTCAATACTTTCAAAGAAAGTGAACTAACAAAGTTTTTCAATACTTTCAAAGAAAGTGAACTAACAAAGTTTCTAAATACTTTGCAAAAAAGTCAGCTAACAAAGTTTCTCAATACCTTCAAAGAAAGGGAACTAACAAAGTTCGTAAATACTTTCAAAGAAAGTGAATTGACAAAGTTCACTGAATACTTTCAAAGAAAGTGAACTAACAAAGTTTCTAAGTACTTTAAAAAAGTGAACTAACAAAGTTTCTAAGTACTTTCAAAGAAAGTGAATTAACAAACTTTTAAATAGTTTCAAAGAAAGTCAGGGAAAAGAGGGAGACATTTAAATTGGAAAAAAAGATATAACGATGTCTCTTCGGAATTTGATTCCCTGAGGTGGAGGAATTTAAGACTTCCAGGAAGGAATTACGTTCAAGCCTCTTGGCTCTTCTTGAGCCTCAATTCTATTCGTCCTTTCCCTGAAGAAGAAGTTAATTTCAGATTCTGTTTACATACAATTCACCAGAAGGCAAAAGAGGGAAAGATAGTTTCCGGGATTAAGGGATCCAGTTGTGGTGGCCTATTGGTAACGTCCCTGCCTCTCTCTCTCTCTCTCTCTCTCACACACACACAGATCGCCCTGGCCTTGTTTCCGGACGGGGGCTTTTATGCCATTGATCGCCAGTTCGTTTGGTCGCTGCAACTTCACCATCCTTGTGAGCTAGGGATGGGGGTTTTTATGGGAGGCAATAAGTCTACCTGCTGAGTTATCAGCAGCCATTGCCTTGGGTCCCTGGTTCTGAATTGGGTGTAGAGGGGGCTTGGGCGCGGATCATATGTATATATGGTCAGTCTCTAGGGCAGTGTCACTGTCCCTTGCCTCTGCCATTCATGAGTGACCTTTATACCTTTAAAGTCTCTCTCTCTCTCTCTCTCTCTCTCTCTCTCTCTCTCTCTCTTAAAAATTAATAACTTTAGATTGTACAAAAATATCTTTGAAAATACATGTCTAATAAGATTAATATGTTTACACGGGTGATTCGGATTAACTTTTCAAAAAAGAAAAAAAAACTATAATAAACAAAAGAGGATTTACAAGGGATTTATGGCTTAGAGAGATGGAGAGAGAGAGAGAGAGAGAGAGAGAGAGAGAGAGAGAGACCATTTTCGACAACTTTTAAGATGAGGATATTGAAGTTTTATTATTATTATTATTATTATTATTATTAGCCAAACTACAACCCTAGTTGGAAAGGCAAGATGCTATAAGCCCAACATATATGCATTTGATCAGCGACCAAGTCCCCCTTTCACCCAAGCTAAGACCAGGGAAAACCTGGCAATGGTTGCTGATTACTCAGCAGGTAAGCCTTATATGCTCCCCCAAATAACCCCACCTCTGGCTTACAAGGATGGTGAGGTTGCAGTCACCATTGTAAACTATCATGCTTGAGCGGGTCTCGAACTCCTGTGTAAGGCCGGGAGCACACTAGCGACGCTGTGGCGCCACAAAGCCACAGCATCGTGTGGCGGGGATGTGGTCTCCCATGGGTTTCCATTGTTTTCAAAGCCACGCCACGCCTGTGGCGGGGATAAGCGACAGAGAGCCACAGTCGCTTGCTACAGTCGTTAGTTTGCGCGGCAAAACTTGAAAACAATGGAGACCACATCCCCACCACACGATGCTGTGGCTTTGTGGCGCCACAGAGTCGCTAGTGTGCTCCCGGCCTAATAGATGGATAGGCCAGGACGTTTCCAATAGGCTCCCAACTAGAATGGTAAAAGAACTGGCAGATGCAAATATATTGAAAGTTAGACAGTGATATAAATACAGATGGATAAGATAATCCTTTTGTGTTTATGTAGATGCCAAAATAAACCAGGAATATATTATTATTATTATCATCATCATCATCATCATCATCATCATCATCATCATCATCATCATCATCATCATCATCATCATTATTATTATTATTATTATTATTATTATTATTATTATTATTATCATAATCATCATTATTATTATTATTATTATTATTATTATTATTATTACAACATGCTAAGCTACAACCCTTGTTGGAAAAGCAGGATGCTATAAGCCCAGGGGCTCCAACACGAAAAATAGCCCAGTGAGGAAAGGAAAATAAAATATTTTAAGAAGAGTAACGACATTGAAATAAATAAATAAAAACTTTAACAAAACAAGAGGAAGATAAACAAGATAGAATAGTAAGCTCGAGCGTATCCTCAAGCAAGAGAACAACATCTGTAATGTATAATAGCAAGGCTTCCCCCCCCCCCCCCAGCTATGATTGGTGCATTTATGCATGCAAATTGCATTGGTTATTGCAAAATTGCCAATGAACTCGAAAAATTGCTCTCGCGTCTGTTGAAATTTCATTTTTTACCAGTTAACCAGATTCACGCGACGAATTCGGGGAATTTCATCTGCGAGATTTGAATGCCTCTCGGATAAGAGCTGTTCGATCTGTGATCGCGGAGATGAGATTGCCTTTGGGTTGACAGACAGGCTGTGATGCTCGGGATAATAAGAAGAGATATTTTTAGATATTCTGAACGTTTAGATGTTGGTGTGTTTGTTTATGCTTTTGGGAAACGGCTTTTCAATGGTGGAATTTTCATTGAAGGTGCAAGGTAGGAAGAAATTACGAAAATACGAAAAAATGTGTAGGAAACTCATTGCCGCCACTAAGCAATCGCGTTCCATGAAAATATTTATATATATGTAGATATATATACTAATATATATATATATATATATATATATACACACATATACATATATAGGTATATATGTATATGTATGTATATATATATATATATATATACATATATAGGTATATATGTATATGTATGTATATATATATATATATAATATATATATATATATATAGGTATATATGTATATATGTACAGTATATATATATATATATATATGTAAATATAAATTTATATATATATGTATATATATATATATATATAAAGAGACATACAGTAATTATATACATATCTATTATATATATATATATATATATATATTAGTATGTATTTTATATAAGTGGACTATTTTGATTATATCATTCAATACTTTAGGATAACAGGTTTCCAATTTTACTTTAACTTTATTAATTTTTTATAATTCCATCAAAAATTGTAAGACTTTTTCCTTATTAGTTAACGCTTAGAAAGAGATTTAAAACGGCAACGATCAAGTCCTAGAGACAGACCATATATACAAAGGGTCATGACCCAAGCCACTCTTCATCCAAGTTGCGACCAGGGAGGACCAGGCAATGGCTACTGATGACTCAGCAGGTAGACATATAAGCTCTCACGACCCCTCTTCCCTATCTCACAGGGATGGCGATGTTGTGGTTACCTGTGGAAACTGGGTAATTGTTCGAAATACATTTCTAAATATTTATTTATAATTTGTTTTCCGGTAAATCCTAGCTGCATTTGCTTTTTAGCTTTCTAGTATTCTCGTTTCCGTTTCCTTTCCTAATCTCGTTTTCTTTCTCTAATCTCGTTTTCTTTGTCCAATCTCGTTTTCTTTCGCTAAACTTGTTTACATTCTCCAATCTCGTTTTCTTTCTCCAATCTCGTTCTCTATCTCCAATCTCGTTTTCTATCTCCAATCTCGTATTTTTTCCAATCTTGTTTTTTTTCTTTAATCTTGTTTACTTTCTCTAATCTCGTTTTCTTTATTCAATCTCGTTTTTTATCTCCAATTTCGTTTTTTTTCTTTAATCTCGTTTACTTTCTCTAATCTCATTTTCTTTCTCCATTCTCGTTTACTTTCTCCAATCTCATTTTCTTTCTCCAATCTTGTTTTCTTTCTCTAATCTCATTTTTTATCTCGTTTTCTTTCCCCAATCTCGTTTTCTTTCCCCAGTCTCGACTTCCAACCTCTTTTATTTGTTTAAACATTTAGGAGCCCAAAAAAGGTAATTCACTTATAAATATGGCCCTTACGAGCGAATTTTATTCTTTAAGATTTAATTGGACGACCAAACAAGGATTAGGAATTCTGTTGCAGCGCGTAGAGAGGTTTAAAAATAATCCCCAAACACTTCCACGTGATAAAGTTCTATCATTAAGATAAATGTAAATAGGGTATGACATAAGGATGCTGCTAGCAGAAAAAAAAAAGAAAAAAAAATTTCTTCCGTGTTGGTTTTAATCTCATCTTATGGTTGTTCATTTCTTAAACCTTATATTCTCTTTCGTTATCAATTATTCTCTCGTCTTGTTACTATTTTTAAGGAAATCTTTGCTTGTAGCTCTCTTCTTCTTACTTTTTTTAGGGAAATCTTTGCTTGTAGCTCTCTTCTTGTTACTGTATTTAGGAAAATCTTTGCTTGTAGCTCTCTTCTTCTTACTGTTTTTTAGGAAATGTTTGCTTGTAGGTCTCTTCTTGTTACCATTTTTAGGGATATCTTTGCTTGTAGCTCTATTCTTTTTACTATTTTAAGGAAAGTCTTTGCTTGTAGCTCTCTTCTTGTTACTTTTTGTAGGGAAATCTTTGCTTGTAGCTCTCTTCTTGTTACTAGTTTTAGGGAAATCTTTGCTTGTAGCTCTCTTCTTGTTACTATTTTTTAGGGAAAATTTTGCTTGTAGCTCTCTTCTTGTTACTATTTTTAGGGAAATCTTTGCTTGTAGCTCTCTTCTTGTTACTGTTTTTAGGAGAATCTTTGCTTGTAGCTCCATTCTTCTTATTATTTTTAAGGAAATCTTTGCTTGTAGCTGTCTTCTTGTTACTATTTTTTAGGGAAATCTTTGCTTATAGCTCTCTTCTTGTTATTATTTGTAGGGAAATCTTTGCTTGTAGCTCTCTTCTTGTTACTATTTTTTAGGGAAATCTTTGCTTGTAGCTCTCTTCTTGTTACTATTTTTTAGGGAAAATTTTGCTTGTAGCTCTCTTCTTGTTACTATTTTTTAGGGAAAATTTTGCTTGTAGCTCTCTTCTTGTTACTATTTTTTAGGGAAAATTTTGCTTGTAGCTCTCTTCTTGTTACTGTTTTTAGGAGAATCTTTGCTTGTAGCTCCATTCTTCTTATTATTTTTAAGGAAATCTTTGCTTGTAGCTGTCTTCTTGTTACTGTTTTTAGGGAAATCTTTGCTTATAGCTCTCTTCTTGTTACTGTTTTTTAGGGAAATCTTTGCTTGTAGCTCTCTTCTTGTTACTCTTTTAGGGAAATCTTTGCTTGTAGCTCTCTTCTTGTTACTAGTTTTAGGGAAATCTTTGCTTGTAGCTCTATTCTTGTTACCATTTTTAGGGATATCTTTGCTTGTAGCTCTCTTCTTGTTACTATTTTTAGGGAAATCTTTGCTTGTAGCTCTCTTCTTGTTACTGTTTTTAGGAGAATCTTTGCTTGTAGCTCCATTCTTCTTATTATTTTTAAGGAAATCTTTGCTTGTAGCTGTCTTCTTGTTACTATTTTTTAGGGAAATCTTTGCTTATAGCTCTCTTCTTGTTACTGTTTTTTAGGGAAATCTTTGCTTGTAGCTCTCTTCTTGTTACTATTTTTAGGGAAATCTTTGCTTGTAGCTCTCTTCTTACTATTTTCAGGGAAATCTTTGCTTGTAGCTCTCTTCTTGTTACTGTTTTTAGGGAAACCTTTGCTTGCATCTCTCTTCTTACTATTTTTAGGGAAATCTTTGCTTGTAGCTCTCTTCTTGTTACTGTTTTTAGGGAAACCTTTGCTTGCATCTCTCTTCTTACTATTTTTAGGGAAATCTTTGCTTGTAGCTCTCTTCTTGTTACTGTTTTTAGGGAAATTTTTGCTTGTAGCTCTCTTGTTACTGTTTTTAGGGAAACCTTTGCTTGCATCTCTCTTCTTACTATTTTTAGGGAAATCTTTGCTTGTAGCTCTCTTCTTGTTACTGTTTTTAGGGAAATTTTTGCTTGTAGCTCTCTTGTTACTGTTTTTAGGGAAATCTTTGCTTGCAGCTCTCTTCTTGTTATTGTTTTTTAGGGAAATCTTACTGTTTTTAGGAAATATTTGCTTATAGCTCTCTTCTAGTTACTGTTTTTAGGGAAATCTTTGCTTGTAGCTCACTTCTTGTTACTATTTTCAGGGAAATCTTTGCTTGTAGCTCTCTTCTTGTTACTGTTTTTAGGAGAATCTTTGCCTGTAGTTCCATTCTTATTATTTTTAGGGAAATCTTTGCTTGTAGCTGTCTTCTTGTTACTATTTTTAGGGAATTCTTTGCTTGTAGCTCTATTCTTCTTACTATTTTTAGAGAAAACATTGCTTGTAGATATTGATGTTGGATGGCTCCTCCTATTATAGAACATGGTTAAGTCTGCTGGCTTCATTGTTATCTATTTGCTATATGTAAATCCTTCTAAAACTTCTGGTCAGTTAGGGTATAGTTTATTATTATTATTATTATTATTATTATTATTATTATTATTATTATTATTATATTTATTATTATTATCATTATTATTATTATTATTATTATTATTATTATTATTATTAATTATTATTATTATTATTATCATTATTATTGTTATTGTTATTTATTATTATTATTATTATTATTATTATTGTTGTTGTTGTTTTTGTTATTATTGTTATTATTGTTATTATTATTATTACTGTTATTGTTGTTGTTGCTGTTGTTGCGGTTGTTGTTATTCTTCGTCTTCTTATTATTATTGCTGTTCTTGTTATTATTATTATTATTATTATTATTATTATTATTATTATTATTATTATTATTATTAATAGCTAAACTACATCCCTATTCCGAAAAGCAGGATGCCATAAGCCCAAGGGCTTCAACAGGGATAAAATAGCCTAGTGAGGAAAGGAAATAAGGAAATAAACCACAAGAAAAGTAAAGAATAATTAAAATAAAGTCCTTTAAGAACAGTAACAACATTAAAACATATCTTTCATATATATACTATAAAAAATACTTATGTCTTCTACGTTATGATGCTAATGTTTTGAATCATAAGATTTTTTTTCTTCATTGATGTTTATAATTTTTTAGGATGATTCAAATTCGTTTACTACTTTAATTCCTGTAACTTGTATTCATATATGACTTGTTCTTTATAACAGAAACATAGTTGTTCAAATACAACAACAACAATAATAATAATAATAATAATAATAATAATAATAATAATAATAATAATAATAATAATAATAATAATGATAATGATAATAAGAAAAAGAAAGAGCGACATCATTAACGTTATCATTGCTTTTAATTTTCAATCTGAATACCGATTGATTGCTTGTTTAGAGGTTTAAAGGCATCTTATGAATGGCAGAGGTAAGGGACAGTGACACTGCCCCCTCTCCACCCAAGTTAGGACAAGGGAGGACCAGGCATTGGCTGTTGATGACTCGGCAGATAGACATTTAGGCCCACAACCATGGATATGGTTGCAGACACTACAAGAAACTAACGAGTTTGAGCGGGACTCGAACCCCAGTCTGGCGATCACCAGGCAGAGACGTTACTAATAGGTCACAACATCTCTTTTACCTGAAATAGCCTTTGCTATTAAAGGGTAATTTTAGTTTTACAACAGCAATATTTTTTTTTCATCTCATTAAACAGTCTTATCGTGTTCCAAATATTAGATATGCGACGGTAAACCTGGTTGCTTGCCTACCTAGTTAGAACGTGCAATGAATTTTTACGAAAACTATAAAAATGTAATCAAATCATTTAGATTCAACTTGTTACATACACTGACCTAGCTTGAAGACTCTCTCTCTCTCTCTCTCTCTCTCTCTCTCTCTCTCTCTCTCTGATTCCAAGGGCTGCCTGTCTGACGTGTGCAATACAAGTAGTGATATTTTGATCTCTCTCTCTCTCTCTCTCTCTCTCTCTCTCTCTCTCTCTCTCTCTCTCTCAGACAGGTGTGCAATACAAGTAATGATATTTTGATCTCTATCCCTCCCTCTATCTCTCTCACCTACCTCTTTCAGCAACACAAATAGTAATTCTCTCTCTCTCTCTCTCTCTCTCTCTCTCTCTCTCTCTCTCTCTCTCTTCCTGATTCGTATGGCTGCCTGTCTGACTGATGTGTAATACAAGTAGGCTAGTGATCTCTCTCTCTCTCTCTCTCTCTCTCTCTCTCTCTCTCTCTCTCTCTCTCTCTCTCTCTCTCTCTTTCTTTCTGTGTCAGGCTCTGTAGAGACGACCTTTTCATGATGCACGGAATAATTCTTTGATATCCCGGATTATCTTTTCCCAGAAACTTTTCTCTGATAATTGCGAAACTTTTTCGTACAGATTTGTTCTGAACATCATCTGTCAAATTATGTCCGTAGATATATATGTTGTCTTTCTTAATTACAGATATTTTTTCTCGGTATATTTTGCTAAGACTTTTTCTGGGAACTGTTCTATGTATACATTTCTCCTTAGTTACATTTATTATTATTATTATTATTATTATTATTATTATTATTATTATTATTATTATTATTCCTTGCTAAGCTAAAACCCTAGTTGGAAAAACAGGGTGCTATAAGCCTAGGGGCCCCTACGGGGAAAATAGCCTAGTGAGGAAAGGAAACAAGGAAAAATTAAGTATTTTAAGAACAATGATAACATATTTCCCATTTAACTATAAAAGCTTTAACAAAACGAGAGGAAGAGAAATAAGAGTGTGCGCGAGTGTACCCTCAAGCAAGAGAACTCTAACCCAAGACAGTGAAAGACCATGGTACAGAGGCTATGATCTACCCAAGACTAGAGAAAAATGGTTTGGTTTTGGAGTGTCCTTTTCCTAGAAGAGCTGCTTACCATAGCTAAAGTCTCTTTTCTACCCTTACCAAGAGGAAAGTAGCCACCGGACAGTTACAATGCAGTAGTTAATCCCTTGGGTGAAGAAGAATTGTTTGGTAATCTCAGTGTTATCAGGTGTGAGGACAGAGGAGAATATGTAAAAAATACGCCAGAATATTCGGTGTATGTGTAGGCAAAGGGAATGTGAACCATAACCTGAGAGAAGGCCGCTTACATGTTGTGAAATATGTCAGAAAGATACAGCGTGGGATTTCTAAATAATTGTTTGGCCGGAGCGTTCTTTGCTAATCTTTTCCCTTTTGGTACTTTTCTTGGATGCTGTTTGGATTTGTTCCATGTAAGTCTTGGAGCTTTTACCTTTGTAGATAGGTATTAATGTCGCTAGAGAATTCCTTATGAATTTTTCTGATGAGGTCTGAGTTTTAAGCAAAACGTTCTCATGAGATTACTCTATGTAAGTAATTAGAGTTCTCTTGCTTGAGGGTACACTAGGGCACACTGTTCTATCTAATTTCTCTTCCTCTGGTTACGTTAAAGTTTTTATAGTTTATATAGGAAATATTCATTTTTCTGTTGTTACTGTTCTTAAACTGTTTTATTTTTCCTTGTCTCCTTTCTTCACTGGGCTATTTTCCCTGTTGGGACCCCTGGGCTTATAGTATCCTGCAATTTCAACTATGGTTGTAGCTTAGCAAGTAGTGATAATAATAATGATAATAATTGTACGTTCTTGAGAAGCGTATATCTCCTGGCGTTCTTGCAATATATTTTTTTTTCCTAATTACCTCCGCCAAAGAAGTTGGAAGGAGGTTGTGATTTCGCCCCTGTTTGTGTGTGTGTGTGTATTTGTTTGTGAACAGCTTCCTGGCCACAATTTTAATCGTAGAGTAATGAAACTTGCAGGGATTAACTGTTATGTAAAAATCTGGAAAGTATTAAATTTTGGAAGGTCAAGGTCAAAAGTCAAGGTAACAGTCAAGCAAAATATCCAATTCTCATAAAAAGCCATACGTTTGGACATCGTTGTCACAGTCTTTAAACTTGGTTCATATTATTATTATCATTATCATAATCATTACTTGCTAAGTTATAACCCCAGTTGGAAAAGGAGGATGCTATAAGCCCAGGGCTCCAATAGGGAAAACAGCCCAGTGCTGAAAGGAAAAAAGGAAAAAATAAATGTTTTAAAAAGAGTAACAACATTGAAATAAACATTTCGTAAATAAACTATAAAAACATTAAGCAAACAAGAGGAAGAGAAATAAGACAGAATAGTGTACCCGAGTGTATGAAAATCCACGCCATTTAATGCATGTTCCGGTTTGAACAAATGGTCGAGAAATAAGCTGCCGCGGTGGAGTTCTGCGCTCTACTGAGTGCCCCTCTGATTAGAGTTTAATATTCATAAAGGTGTTGAATAGCCTTACCGGTCCCTGGCCTCAATTTTCTTATACCATCCAATCAAACGTTTTTAGTT
>NC_090725.1:28811742-28821742 GCF_036898095.1 Palaemon carinicauda | reverse complement strand
TTCAACATCTTCCTCTCCTGCTCCTGTTTTCATTAACACAACTAGGGGTGTCGCCTAACAATTAATAATAATAATAATAATAATAATAATAATAATAATAATAATAATAATATTATTATTATTACTTGCTAAGCTACAACCCTTGTTGGAAAAGCAGGATACTATAAGCCCAGTGGCTCCAACAGGGAAAATAGCCCAGTGAGGAAAGAAAACAAGGAATTAAGAGAAGTAATTAATCATAACATCTATATTCTTTCAATGTGCTTTCTCCCTCCTCTACAGATAATAGCTAAAGCCAACTTTTGCTTGTGTAGAGGATCTCATATTTCTTCACAAATCGGCCAATAAAGAGAAAATGACCCACGTTATAAACTTCGAACTCCAGCCAGAGACTTTGTTACTGCAAAAAGGTGAAATCAAAAGGGGAACCATAAGCTAATATATGGGTCTTTCTGTTATTTGCCAATTGAGAGAGAGAGAGAGAGAGAGAGAGAGAGAGAGAGAGAGAGAGAGAGAGAGGCTCTAAAGAAAGTCTCTGGTGGCTATATTGCCTTTCATTTGAAGAGACCACTGGTTGATCCCAATGTGGGGATGAAATTTATTTTTATTAGAACTTGGTATTTCGGTAATGTGTTGATTTTCACCATATATAATATATATATATATATATATATATATGTATACATACATACATAATATATATATATATATATATATATGTATATATATACATACATATATATATGTATATATATATATATATATATATATGTATACATACATAATATATATATATATATATATATATGTATATATATGTATATGTATATATTTATATATATATATATATATATTTATATATATATATGTATATATATGTATATGTATATTATATATATATATATATATATATATATGTATATATATATATATATATATATATTTATACTTGAGTGTGTGCATGCATATATATATATATACATATATATATAATAGATAGATAGAAAGATAGATAATCATAGTTTTGTCGCTAACGCTCTCTCTCTCTCTCTCTCTCTCTCTCTCTCTCTCTCTCTCTCTCGTTGTTTTCTTCTAATTAAGAATCCTCATTAATTCCACCAAAGAGCAATCGCTGGTTTGTGAACAACCCATAAAGAATAAGGTCTCCATAAAGGAATATTCTTATCACCTAATAACCAATTACTATTGAAGAACCTGATCTGTTTAGCCAAAACTCTTACCCTTAGTTTAGGTTATGAAGTATTAGATTTTTAAGTTACCTTAGATTATACTGACAAAAGATTGTTTGAATATAATTAGTTTTAGACATCAACTAAGATATAAGAAGCCAGGGATGAAGACAGAGATTCCTACAAAATTGAAACTTTTGTTGTGGTGTTTACGGAAAGGTGAAATGAAGATCTAAAAGAGAGGGCTGAATCAAATTAGTTGTTTTTGTGAGAGACTATTAATTAAGATATAAGAAGCCAGGGATGAAGACAGATTATTACTACAAAATTGAAACTTTTGTTGTGGTGTTTACGGAAAGGTGAAATGAAGATCTAAAAGAGAGGGCTGAATCAAATTAGTTGTTTTTGTGGGAGATGTCTATCTCTTTGTATTTTGGTTTCATGATATTTGGGACGTTGACACACGAGACGAATTTGTACTTGGCCAGCTCAGGATGCAGCTGTCAACTATATTTGCTAGTTGTAGTTCTAGAACAATAGGTGTAAATCAATGATTGCTAGTTGCATTACTGCAACATTAGATTACTTTAGGTGTAAGTCAAGATTGCTAGTTGCAGTTCTACAACACGAGGTGTGAGTCAATGATTGCTATTTGTAATTCTGCAACATTAGGTGTAAGTCAGTGATTGCTAGTTGCAATTCTACAACATTAGGTGTAAGTCACTGATCGCTAGTTGCAATTCTACAACATTAGGTGTAAGTCACTGATCGCTAGTTGCAATTCTACAACATTAGGTGTAAGTCAGTGATTACTAGTTGCAGTTCTGCAAGATGTTAAGTCAGTAATTGCTAGTTGCAATTCTACATTATGTGTAAGTCGGTGATTGCTAGTTGTATTTCAACAACATTATGTGTAAGTCAGTGATTGCTAGTTGCAGCTCTGTAAGATTAGGTTAAATCATTGATTACTAGTTGCAATTCTACAACATTAGGTGTAAGTCAGTGATTGCCAGTTGCAGTTCTGTAACATTAGGTTAAGTCAATAATTGCTAGTTGCAATTCTACAACATTAAGTATAAGTCAGTGATTGCTAGTTGCAGCTCTGCAAGATTAGGTTAAATCATTGATTACTAGTTGCAATTCTACAACATTAGGTGTAAGTCAGTGATTGCCAGTTGCAGTTCTGTAACATTAGGTTAAGTCAATAATTGCTAGTTGCAATTCTACAACATTAAGTATAAGTCAGTGATTGCTAGTTGCAGCTCTGCAAGATTAGGTTAAATCATTGATTACTAGTTGCAATTCTACAACATTAGGTGTAAGTCAGTGATTGCCAGTTGCAGTTCTGTAACATTAGGTGTAAATCAGTGATTGCTAGTTGCAGTTCTGTAACATTAGGTGTAAATCAGTGATTGCTAGTTGCAGTTCTGTAACATTAGGTCAAGTCAATGACTATTAGTTGCAATTCTACATTAGGTGTAAATCAGTGATTGCCAGTTGCAGTTCTGCAACATTAGGTGTAAATCAGTGATTGCTAGTTGCAGTTCTGTAACATTAGGTGTAAATCAGTGATTGCTAGTTGCAGTTCTGTAACATTAGGTCAAGTCAATGACTATTAGTTGCAATTCTACATTAGGTGTAAGTCAGTGATTGCTAGTTGCAATTCTGCAACACTAGGATAGTCAGTGATTGCTAGTTGCAGTTTTTCAACGTTAGGTTAAATCAGTGATTGCTAGTTGTAATTCTACAACTTTAGGTGTAAGTAAATGACTGCTAGTTGCAGTTCTACAACATTAGGTTAAATCGGTGATTGCTAGTTGTAATTCTACAACTTTAGGTGTAAGTCAATGATTGCTAGTTGCAGTTATGCAACATTAGGTTAAGTCAGTGATTGCCAGTTGTAGTTCTACAACATTAGGTTAAGTCAGTGATTGCTAGTTGCAGTTCTACAACATTAGGTGGTAGTAAATGATTGATAGTTGCAGTTTTGCAACATTAGGTTAAGTCAATCATTGCTAGTTGCAATTGTTCAAAATAACATGGTAGTTAATGATTGCTAGTTGCAGTTTTACAACGTTATGTGTTAGTCAACGATTGTTAGTTGCAATTCTTCAACATTAGGTGGTAGTCAGTGATTGTTAGTTGCAGTTCTGCAACATTAGGTATAAGTCAGTGATTGCTAGTTGCAATTCTACAACATTAGGTGTAAGTCAGTGATTGCTAGTTGCAGTTCTGTGACATTAGGTTAAGTCAATGATTGCTAGTTGCAATTCTAAAACATTAAGTGTAAGTCAGTGATTGCTAGTTGCAATTCTACAACATTAGGTGTAAGTCAGTGATTGCTAGTTGCAGTTCTGTGACATTAGGTTAAGTCAATGATTGCTAGTTGCAATTCTAAAACATTAAGTGTAAGTCAGTGATTGCTAGTTGCAATTCTACAACATTAGGTGTAAGTTAATGATTGCTAGTTGCATTTCAACAACAGTAGCTGTTAGTCAACGATTGTTAGCTGTAGTTCTACATTAAATGCCTCACCAATGATTGCTAGTTGCAGTTCTGCAACATTAAGCAATTTCCATTAGTTAATGGTTGCCACAAAGGGTAGCCTGTGACCAAGACGTCCTTATCATTCGCTTCTGAAGGATTAATCAGTGGGGTTCCTCTCACTTGAAATGAGATAAGAGGTATTTAAAGAGGTTGTCGTAGAGCTCCTTGATGGTTTCAATAGCTGTTTCAGAGAGAGAGAGAGAGAGAGAGAGAGAGAGAGAGAGAGAGAGAGAGAGAGAGAGGGGGGGGGATCTAAATTACTTTGATGATTGAACCTCTTGATTAAGAGGAATTTGATTGATGATTGTGATTCCCAGACGAAGATAGAGTTCAGAACATCTGCTCTCTGAAAGGGAAGTAAGTGAAGGGTTGACAACCTATTAAAGAAAGATATAAACTTGTTAATAGGGATAATGTTAAAAGAAGGATAAAATTAGACAAGTTGATAGGGATAATGTTAAAAGAAGGATAAAATTAGACAAGTTGATAGGGATAATGTTAAAAGAAGGATAAAATTAGACAAGTTGATAGGGATAATGTTAAAAGAAGGATAAAATTAGACAAGTTGATAGGGATAATGTTAAAAGAAGGATAAAATTAGACAAGTTGATAGGGATAATGCTAAAAGAAGGATAAAATTAGACAAGTTACAGATTTACAACGTAATTGGGAATCGACTGTCAATCAACCTTCGAATAGATTTCAATAATTTCAAATTCGTACTCTTGTTTATTGAAGAGGGACATTGGTACACAGAGCCAGTAAATAGTATTCATCACCAACTTAGGATGGTAATTGTTTGGTATGTGGTTACCTTTATTAATAACCTTTATAATTGCATTTATTTATAAATATATTCATGAACCCCGGATGAAAAGACGTTTTGAAAACAGCACAGCAATACTGTTGCTGTTGTTGTTGTTGTTGTTGTTGTTATTAAATGCACTCATGATATGAGTGAATAGTTACCACCGGAGGAAAAGGCCTTCTGAATGTATTACAGCATTATAATAATAATGATAATAATAATAATAATAATAATAATAATAATAATAATAATAATAATAATAATAATAATTATTATTATTATTATTATCATTATTATTATTATTATTATTATTATTATTATTATTATTATTATTATTATTATTATTATTATTATTATTATCCTAATTGAAAAAGCAGGATGGTATGAGTGTAAGGGGTCCAACCGGGAAAGATGGCCCAGTGAGGAAATGAAATAAAGAAATTGTATATGAGAATAATGAATATTGATTATAAGAAATATTAAGATCAATAATAACATATAAGCTATAGAGAGAGAGACATACGTCAGCCTATTCTACATAAAAAAAACGTTTTTAAGCACTTAAGGTACTTGAAGTATCCATTGATATTAAAACGTTATTGCATTAAGATAAGGATTGGAGAAATGTTGTGCAATTAAACTCCGTAAGTATTCATTTAATCAGCAAACTAATGAACATAAGTGTATGCCGTTGCTATTGTATATACAACCTATTATTTTTAAATGCTAACCCCAAACAGAACAATTAAAAAAAATATGAACAGTTTGATATCTCTGTGACAACGATGTTCTAACTTATGGCTGATTACGTGAATTGGACATTTTGCTTGACTGTGACCTTGACCTTTGACCTTGAATTTCCAAAATTTAATCATTTCCTGCTTTTTACATAAGAGTTAATCCCTGCAAGTTTCATTAGTCTACGATTGAAATTAGGACCAGGAAGGTGTTCACAAACAAAAACAGAAACTGGGGCGAAAACATAACCTCCTTCCAACTAAATTGGCGGTGGTAATTAAACTCCTAAGTATTCATTCTATCAGAAAACTAATTAACACGAGTGTATGCATTGCTATTGCATAATACAACCTATTATTCTTAAATGCTAAGCTTAAGCAAAAAATAAAAGAATAAGGAATAAAGAAAATGATTTGTTTACAATCATAGAAAACGAACGATAAAAGAGGCACAAGAAATGATATGTCAATTATTATCCTTTCACTTGAAATGTCATTTCAATTTCATCTCCCAGCGATCTTTCCCTTCCTCTGGCCAGGCTGTCAAATCTCAGCAAACGCAAAGGAAGCATTCAAGGGATTTATCTGGTTTTATCGTAAAGGTGGGAAATCTCTCACTAATGAGTGCTACACTGAGTTGGCTTCCTCTGGCAACTGAAGGATATTACACAGTCCGCTTCAATATCCTTCGCGACCTGTAGCGATTGATGAAAGATATATCCTTATTTTCAGTTATTTGGATTTCTTCAATTTTATTTTGTTATCATTTTTATGGTGTATCTTAGATTTTTTTTTTGATGAACGTCTATGAGTTTGGAAATGGGAGTGAAGAGCAAGTGTTTGTATATATATATATATATATATATATATATAATTTATATATATATATATATATATATATATATATATATATTTATATATATATATGTATATATAGATATATATGAATATTGATATATATACATATATACAGTATATACACATATATCTATATCTATATCTATATATATAGACAGTATATATATATATATATATATATGTACATACACACACACACACACACATATATATATATATATATATATATTCCGGTCACACTCAGTGGCACTGACAGACGTATAGCTACAACTCTGTTTGGAAAAGCAGAATGCAATAAGCCTAAGGTCTCTAACAGGGAAAAGTAGCCCAGTGAGGAAAGGAAATAAGGAAATAAATAGAAACTATAATAGAAGTAATGAAGAATTAAAACACTTTAAGAACAGTAACAACATTGAATTAAATCTTTCATATATAAATTATAAAAACTTAAAAAAAAAAAGATAGAGGAAGATAGAATAGCGTGCCACAGTGAGGAAATTCATGGATTCCCAAGCAACCTGTATACAACCCGGAAATATAACCCAACATCCTTGTGAGACTGCGATTATGAAAAATGAATATTAATATACACTGCAGCTTGGAAATTCCTCTAACGACATGCAGATATGCGAAGACCAAATATTGTCTTATTAATTCACCTGAGATGCGTTTTCTCCAATTTAATCTCATGAAATTACATCCAAGAATGCAGTGAGTTGATGATAATTGACCTCAGATGACAAGACCCGGATCCTCATATGTGTATATTGAAGATGTGGACAGGATTCATTTTGCTTTCTCTAATGACAGTAAGAATGGAGTGGTGTTTCTTTAATAATTCTTTGAATTCCTAGCATTTAGTGTATGGAATTTATTTGATAATGCTAGCACGTAATGTGTGGACTTTCTTTAATAATTCTTTAAATTCCTAGTATTTAGTGTTTGGAATTTATATGATAATACTAGCATGGAATGTGTGGAATTTATTTAATTATTCTTTAAATTCCTAGTATTTAGTGTATGGAATTTGTTTGATAATACTAGCATGGAATGTCTGGAATTTATTTAATTATTCTTTAAATTCCTTGCATTTAGTGTATGGAATTTATTTAATAATACTAGCATGTAATATGTGGAATTTATTTAATTATTCTCTAAATTCCAAATATTTAGTGCATGGAATTTATTTTATAATACTAGCATGTAATGCGTTGAATTTCATTAATAATTCTTCAAATTCCTAGCATTTAGCGTATGGAATTTATTTAATAATGCTAGCATGTAATGTATGTAATTTCTTTAAAAATGCTTTAAATTCCTAACATTTAGTGTATGGAATTTATTTGGTAATAACAGCATGTAATGTGTGGAATATCTTTAACGATTCTTTAAATTCTTAGCATTTTAATGTATGGAATTTATTTGATAATGCTACCATATAATGTATGGAATTTAATGTAGAGATTTTTTAAATAACTCAATCATTTAATGTATGAAATTTATTTCCTAATACTACCATATAAATGTATGGAATTTCCTTAATATTACAAGCATTTAATGTATGGAATTTATTTAATAACACATGCATTTAATGTATGGAAAGTCTTTAATAATACCAGGGTTGTGGTGGCCGATGTTGTAACGTCTATGACTGGTGAATGCCAGACTGGAGTTCGAGTCCCGCTCAAACTCCTTAGTTCCTTTGGTCACCGCAACCTCACCATACTTGTGATCTAAGGATGGGGGGTTTGTGAGAGTCTATAAGTCTATCTGCTGAGTCATCACCAGCCAATGCGTGGCCCTCCTTGGTCCTAGCTTGGGAGGAGATGGGGCTAGGGGGGTTGATTATATGTATTTGTAACCCAAAAGCTGTATAAGGATCACAGCCTGGAAAAGTTGGGCTAAGAGTTGGGCCTTTTTCGACCTTTCCAACTAGCCCAAGAACACCTCTTAACTCCTTGAGGCTGCTGAGATGCACATACCCTGTCATTTAGGGTTTTTGCGTCCCTACCCCTTATAAGGAGGGGTAGACCCATCGCTACACCCCCTATACGTCCCGGGACCTCGAGACCTTTCCAACGAGCTCAAGAACACCTCTTAACTCCTTGTGGTTGCTGAGAAACTTTTACATTGAAAAAGTCTATGTTTTATGGTTTATGGTTTTTTTTTTATCTGTTAATATAGGACCTTATGGCAAGACTCCTAGGAAATGAGAAGATATTATTTTTCTTTTTGGTCAGACTCTAGGTCATTGTCCGGCCTGATAGGGCAATGTCACTGTCCCTTGCCCCTGCCATTCATGAGTGGCATTTAAACCTTTAAACCTTCAGTGTGAACGCCTAGCTTGACTTCAATTAGGCTCTGTCTCCGCCTCTTACGAGAGGAAATTGAAACTTGGAAAGTGCGCCAGAAAGACTTATTGGCTTCAGAAAGACTTATTGGGTTCTGAAAGACTCATTTGTTTTTCAGCTGCATTGGAAGGGAGACTGAAGTCACTCCGCTGCTTTCATGAAATGGATATGAAGGCATTTCTAGAGGTGGATTTTTTTTTTTTTTTTTTTTTTTTTTTTTTTTTTTTTTTACGAATTTCTAATGCAATTCCCTTGTCGGCAGTCCAGTCCTTTTACACTTTCGGATTATTGATTTTGTTTCTGAGGGGGGACTGAGTTACTACGTATACGCACGAATGCACGCTTTTAAAAAACCGTAATTTTATTTGATAATTCTCCGTAAAAAATATACCGTTCTCAGCCGTGTTCCAGTATACATGTGGCCGTAATTTTGACCCTACTTCTATTATCATTTGCGTGTTGGTGACCGTATTATCCGTCCTTTACGTCTATATATCAATTTTTTTTTTAAATGTTAAATGCCTGGCAATATTTATTCCTGGATTTTTACCGTTTTTTTTTCGGCAACTTTTTAACAGTGTGCTGTTGATTATTAAATTATTTGAAAAGTGAATCCATCCTGACGCCAGTACATTTTTGCCCATATATATACATACATACATATATATATATATATATATAATATATATATATATATATATATATATGTATATATATATATATATATATGTATATGTATATATATATATATATATATACATATATATATATATATATATATGTATATATATATACATATATATATATATATATATATATATATATATATATATATATATATATATATATATATATATATATATTAATGTTTATATACAGAGTTTCAAGAATAATCATTTATTATTTCTTTCTTCCCCTGTTGTACACATGTTTGTAATTAATTAGTTCTTTTCTCATTGCTTCCATCTTTCATTGTCAATATAATACACTTCTTTTTCCTTTATTTCCCTATTTATTCTTTCATTTCTCTATTCCGCCATTCTTTAAACTTCATAAATCACCCCTCCGTTCCTCTTTTGCATTCATTTGCTTATTTATTATGTCATTTCTCTATTCCTTATTTGTTTATATTGTTCTTCTTATCTTAATTACCCTTCCGTTCCTCCTTTGCATTCATTTGCTTATTTATTATGTCATTTCTCTATTCCTTATTTCCTTATATTTCTCTTCTTATCTTAATAAATCACTCTTCCATTCCTCCTTTTCCTTCATTTCCTTATTCATTCTTTCATTTCTCTATTCCCCATTTCCTTATATTGTTCTTCTAATCTTAATAGGTCACCCTTCCGTCCTTCCATTGCATTAATATCCTTATTTATCCTTTCATTTCTCTATTCCCTATTTTTTTTATTGTTCTTCTTATCTTCTTAAATCACCCTTCCGTTCCTCCTTTGCATTCATTTGCTTATTTATTATGTCATTTCTCTATTCCTTATTTCCTTATATTGT
>NC_090725.1:28786742-28806742 GCF_036898095.1 Palaemon carinicauda | reverse complement strand
TTTGCCATTTTCTTCATTAGAAGCTCTTGTAGGAGAAGGAAACTTCAAAATCAAACCATTGTTCTCTAGTCGTGGGTAGTGCTCTAGCCTCTTTACAAAGGTCTTTCACTGTCTTGGGTTAGAATTCTCTTGCTTGAGGGTACATCTTGCACACTAGTGTATCCAATTTTTCTTCCACTTGTTTTGTTCAAGTTTTATTGTTTATATAGGAAATATTCATTTTAATATTGTTAATGTTCTTGAAATAGTTTACTTTTCCTTTTTTCCTTTCCTCACAGGCCTACTTTCCCTGTTGGAGCCCCCTGGGCTTATAGCATCCTGCTTTTCCAATTAGGGTTGTAGCTTAGTAAGTAATAATAATAATACTAATAATGATAATACAATTGGTATGTTATTTATTATCAATGTATTTGAGGAATTATTGACGATATCATAGCAAAGTGAGAATTCTTTTTTTCATATTCTCATATTTTGCTATTGAATGTTGATAGATTTGCCAATTTCTTCTTATTAATGATTTAGTGAATAATGAATATTTTCAGGTGAGGGTTAATTTTATTGTGTTTCAAAAATTCTATCCAGTTGTTGATGAGCTAATGTCATATTCTAATGATTTTGACTTACATTGTAGTACAACAATTCTCATTACTTTGCTAGTTGGATAATCTATTTATTTATTTTCCCCCTTTGGCATGTGTTTTTCCACGTTGGATAACGATAGAAATATTAATAATAATAGTAGTTATACAGGGCTTAAATCTTACTATTTTTTTCAGATCTGCTTATATTCTCTCATTCCATGGTGATAGTTTCCCTTGCCCCCAGTCTTTTGAGGTGATCTAGATTTTCCCCGGTAAGTACCCTTGAAAAAGGATGTATATTTTTCCAGGATTTACATTGATTTACTTATGTATTGAAATAACGACAAAGGTGTTAGTTTTTCTCTCTTTAAATCAATTTCAATTATAATTATCAACCCCAGCATAATGCTACTTTGAAGGTGTGACAGTAATATTGCCCTATCAAGCAGGACAATGCCCTAGAGACTGATCATATATACATATGATCAGCGCCCAATCCCCCTCTCTAACCAAGCTAGGACCAAGGAGGGGCAGACAATAGCTGCTGATAACTCAGCAGATAAACCTATAGGCTGCCCCAAAACGCCATATCATTAGCTCACAAGGATGGTGAGGTTGCAGCGACCTAGGGAACTAACGAGTATGAGCGGGACTTGAACCCTAGTCTGGCGTTCACCACTCAGGGATGTTACCACATCGGCCACATTGTCTCTCCAATTGTTTCTTGAGTGTCATCGCTTCAGTTTTTAGTCATTTTGTCAAGTTTACGATTTAAAATCCCATAAGTACTGTTTGGAAGTCAAAGAGTCAAAGGTTAACTTGCTTGATCAGTATTTCATGCCATTTATTTGCCCAAATAGATTTAGTAAATTTGAGAGCAAAGCCCTCAGAAGAATATTGCGAGTTAAAAGGCAGGACAGGATTAGAAAGGAAACTATAAGAGAGATTACTTGAGTGCTATATGTTGATGGGATTATTAAGGGTGGGTAGATGGAGATGGTTTGGGCATGCTCTTCGCACTACCCAAGAGAGATTAGTTCACCAAACGTTTAGCTGGGATCCACAAGGCACTAGAAGAGTTAGAAGAACCCAGACCTACATGGCTGAGGACTATGAAGCGCGAAGTAAGAGATGATGAATAGAGAAGTATTGAATTAAAAGTCATGATAGAGACGACTAGCGAAATCTAACCGATGCCCTTTGCGTCAATAGACGTAGGAGGAGATGATAATTTGCTCAGTAGTGGAACAGGGTTGACATCGACCCTTACGTGGCTCAATGTATGCATTACTTAAAAGTCTTTGCTCTTACTTTCTATTCTACTAATACTTCCTTTCATCCTAACATTTTTCAATCTACCTAGCCAACTTTTCTATCTTTTACTTCATATTGCAACTGGGGTTTTCTGTCCTCCATTTGTACTTTGATTTTTAATGGCATTCCGCACCCCAGCACTAGGCGATATCTTCGAAATGCATTTTTTTACTCCATTTGTACTTTGATTTTGAATGGCCTTACGCACCCCAGGTCAATGCGATCCTGCTCAAACTCGTTAGTTCTTTAAGCTGCTGTAACCTTACCATCCTTGTGAGCTAATGACGTTGCGTTTGGGGCAGCTTACAGGTTTATTTGCTGAGTCATCAGCAGCCATTGCCTGGCCCTCTTTTAGCTCACAAGGATGGTGAGGTTGCAGCGACTTAAGGAACAAACGAGTTTGAGTGAGATTCGAACCCTAGTGTTAATTTGTTTGATCAGTATTCCTTGTTGTTTATTTGCCCATTACTGGAACAGTTACTGACGTCGAACCTCACGTGGCTCACTGTATGCGTTACTTTAAAGTTGCTCTCACTAGCTATTCGACGGGGATTTTTCTCTCCATTTATACTTTGATTTTGAATGGCCTCCAACACCCCAACGCAATGCAATACATCCCAAATGCATAGCTATTATCCTGGGGTTTTTCTCTCCATTTATATTTTGATTTTGAATGGCCTCCAACACCCCAACGCAATGCAATACATCCCAAATGCATAGCTATTATCCTGGGGTTTTTCTCTCCATTTATACTTTGATTTTGAATGGCCTCCAACACCCCAACGCTATGCAATACATCCCAAATGCATAGCTATTATCCTGGAGTTTTTCTCTCCATTTATACTTTGATTTTGAATGGCCTCCAACACCCCAACGCTATGCAATACATCCCAAATGCATAGCTATTATCCTGGAGTTTTTCTCTCCATTTATACTTTGATTTTGAATGGCCTCCAACACCCCAACGCTATGCAATACATCCCAAATGCATAGCTATTATCCTGGAGTTTTTCTCTCCATTTATACTTTGATTTTGAATGGCCTCCAACACCCCAACGCAATGCAATACATCCCAAATGCATAGGTATTATCCTGGGGTTTTTCTCTCCATTTATACTTTGATTTTGAATGGCCTCCAACACCCCAACGTAATGCAATACATCCCAAATGCATAGCTATTATCTTGGGGTTTTTCTCTCCATTTATACTTTGATTTTGAATGGCCTCCAACACCCCAACGCTATGCAATACATCCCAAATGCATAGCTATTATCCTGGAGTTTTTCTCTCCATTTATACTTTGATTTTGAATGGCCTCCAACACCCCAACGCAATGCAATACATCCCAAATGCATAGGTATTATCCTGGGGTTTTTCTCTCCATTTATACTTTGATTTTGAATGGCCTCCAACACCCCAACGTAATGCAATACATCCCAAATGCATAGCTATTATCTTGGGGTTTTTCTCTCCATTTATACTTTGATTTTGAATGGCCTCCAACACCCCAACGCAATGCAATACATCCCAAATGCATAGCTATTATCTTGGGGTTTTTCTCTCCATTTATATTTTGATTTTGAATGGCCTCCAACACCCCAACGCAATGCAATATATCCCAAATGCATAATCCAGTCTATAAGTCCATAGTTTCTACTCCTACACTTCCTGTATGTCCATTAGGTAAATATTCGAGCCTCTGTATTTACACAAATGGGAACGAAAACCTCACTTTGATGGTGTTCATTATCATGATAATGGAATGGCAAAGGAGTTGTTCCTTTGAGCTCTCATTTAACCTCTCCCCAAAAAAAAGGTTTTTTTTTTTTTTGTGTTATTAAACTCGTCTCTGTTATTACCATTTTAATTATCCTCATTAGCCTTAGGCAAAGTTGGTTATCATTTGAGGGACTTAAACATACCTCATTAATATCTCATTTTGGTATCGTTTACGAGAATATATATATGTGTATATATATATATATATATATATATGTATACATATCTTTATATACATATATATATGTATATATATACATATCTGTATATACATATATATATGTATATATATATATATATATATATATATATATATATATATATATATATATATATCTTTATATACATATATATATGTATATATATATACATATATATGTATATATATACATATATATATGTATATATATATGTATATATGTATTTATATGTATACGTATGTATGTGTATATATATATATATATATATATATCTATCTATCTATCTATATATATATATATATATACGTTATATATATGTATATGTATGTTTATATATATTCATATATATATATATGTATATATATATTTATATATATATATGTATATATATATATATTTATATATATATATATATATATATATATATATATATATATATATTTATATACATATATATATATATATATATATATATATATATATATATATATACAGTATATATATACCCCCGCTTCAAATCGCTGTCAATTTCCCAACCGGCATCATAGGAATTGCGGAAGAGCAGGAATCCATCCTATTGTTGATTGTTAGAAAGTGTTCATTGTTGAACATTGGAACTGAACCCAGGAATACATTGGAATGGAGATCCGAGAGAGATATAGCCTTTATTATTACTGCTATAATTGTTATTACTATTGTCACGCCATTGTTCAGTTTATGCTCGACTTAATACGGCTAATTTCATGGCGTTGATTGCCTGGGTTGTTACGAAACAGGTCTGGGCATTAAGACTTTTAAGTATACTGTTCCGTGTAGCAGACGAACCCAGCGGGGAATAACCGTTCGTGTGAAGACGTTCTTTGGCATGCGGGAATCTGCCGGCCAGTTTCAAACCGCTCGTGTGAAGACACGCTCTTTGACATGAGGGAATCTGCTGGCCAGTTTCAAACTGCCGTGTGAAGACACGCTCTTTGACATGAGGGAATCTGCTGGCCAGTTTCAAACTGCTCGTGTGAAGACACTCTTTGACATGAGGGAATCTGCTGGCCAGTTTCAAACCGCTCGTGTGAAGACACGCTCTTTGACATGAGGGAATCTGCTGGCCAGTTTCAAACCGCTCGTGTGAAGACACTCTTTGACATGAGGGAATCTGCTGGCCAGTTTCAAACTGCTCGTGTGAAGACACGCTCTTTGACATGAGGGAATCTGCTGGCCAGTTTCAAACCGCTCGTGTGAAGACACGCTCTCTGACAAGCGGGAATCTGCCGCGCGGTTTTAAACCGTTCGTGTGTAGAAATGCTCTTTGACGTGCGGGAATATTCGGTGCGGTTTCAAAACGCTCGTGTAAATCAAGTCTTAGTCAATAGCTCTTGATTGTGGCAAGGATTAGCCTGTTGAGCTTCGGGGCTCAAAATACCAATGGCATTGTTGGGAGAAATCGAACGGATTACACATGGAACGTGGACTATCTGCTGAATTGCTGAAGAGTTGGTTAATGTTAGAGTGTTCATAAGGATTATTATTATTATTATTATTATTATTATTATTATTATTATTATTATTGATTACAGTTTACAAAGACTTGTTGGTTTATAGTGTGTGGTTGTGGGTTAGATCCAGCTTCTTTAGGAATCCAGCACTTTCCACACTATATTATTATTTTTGTACGCGACCCGTCAAAAATGTAGATAGATATGCACAAACACACACTCAGATTCAGCCCTTCCCACCCCCTCTCCCTTTCCTAAATACAAAGTCTCTCATCAGGCTATGAATACTGTCTCCCTCCTATCATCTGGTATTTTTTTCAGTGCTTGGAATTGTTATAAAGATTTAATTCATTTTTTTTTTTTTTTTTGTGATTAAGTGTTTTTGAGATCTCAAAGATTGATACTTACGTCTGCTGGATGACTACTGAGAGTTGGCTGTGGATCCAATGTACAGCTGTAGTGTCTGGCAAATCAAATGACCCAATAACTCTCTTGGGATAGTATTTCAACAGGTGTCTGGTGCCTTGGCCACCCGACTAATCAGCTATCTAATAAATCATAACTTCAAAGTCATACATTTACTCCTTCTAGTATTATTATTAATATTACTAGGTAAGCTACAACCCTAGATTGAAAAGTTACATGCTATAAGCCCAAGGGTTCCAACAGGAAAAAATAGCCCAGTGAGGAAAGGAAATAAGGAAATAAATAATGATATAAGAAGTAATGAAAGATTTAAATAAAATATTTTAAAAACATTAACAATATTAAACCAGATATTTGATATATAAACTATGAAATGACTTATGAATAATATTTTTTTACCTTGCCAAGGCAATAGGATGTACAATGGGATTATACATTTTGTATTATATTGAACGGCAGTTATTCTCGTCATACTACGATCATAATACAAAACTTTAGGAGTAACGAATATAACCTCAATTATCGTGATGCTAATGCAATATGTTATTCACTGAGGGGATTATTCAAGTCAGGGAATATTCATTTGTATATGTTCTCTGAATGGAATCTAAGCTTTGAGAGGATTGTATCCATTGATGGATGGAACATCTGAATTTTAATCTATTGTTATATTGATCAGATGTAATAGGAGATGTGGAAGAAGAGAGTTTCTGAAGCATGATTAATATCACACACACACACACACACATACATATATATATATATATATATATATATATATATATAGATAGATAGATATAGATATATACGTATATATATATATATATATATATATATATATATATATATATATATATATATATATATATATATATATGTATATATATATATGTGTGTGTGTGCGTGTGTGTGTATAAATGTATGTGTGTATGTGCCTGTATTTTGTTTTTGTAGTCATGTGTACGTGTGCTTAACAACTGTTGTGCTTAATCAATAAAAAATAACTCTAGAATAATATTAACCATAATATATATTTATTTATACAGTAGACTACACGAATCTCTAAACCAGCATTATATATATATATATATATATATATATATATATATATATATATATATATATATATATATATTTATATATACACGCATATATATATATACACACATATATATGTATATGTATATATATATATATATATATATATATATATATATACTGTTTCTAGAACACTGCAGGACAAAGGCCTCAGACATGTCAATTAATTTCTTTGATTTAGTGGCCCTGACTATTACAGCTTTGCTGATCATGGCGATACCCAAACACTTTCACCACGTTAAGGTATCAAAAAGAGGGGGGGGGGGAATACTGTATATATATATATATATATATATATATATATATATATATATGCCATCACCTGGATTAATGTATTCTGAAAGACACCATTAAAAGAAAAAAAAATTAATGCATTAATAGCTCTTAAGAAACCAAGTCCCATCATTCTGAATTCCCAACTCATTTTTTCGTGGATGTTCCCCATACCTCCCTAGACCTTGATGCTTTACTTTCCTCTTCCAACAATGTCGTAGGATTTCTGGTCTTTATCTCTCTATTTCTCCCGAGAGAGCTATAATAGGTTTCACCCCCACTTCATCCTCAGATGGTAGAACTTTTATCCTGTGCCTTTTTTTTTATCTTGAATTGAAAAAAAGTCTTCTTATAAGAATATCCGTTACATGATTCTACTTCTCCTTTATGTAAAATATATATATATATATATATATATATATATATATATATATATATATATATATATATATGTATATATATGCATATATATACATATTATATATATGTATATATAAATGCATATATATATATATGTATGTATATATTTATATATATATATGTATATATATGTATATATATATATATATATATATATATATATATATATATATATATATATATATATATATATTTCTTTCCTGCCACGGGCAGTGGCATTGGCAGACGTATTACTACTCGGAATATTACTAAGGGAAGTTAGTATAGTCATGCTCTGTGAAGGGGGGTGTTACGCTGATTGGCAGTTAGAAAACTGGGAGGTAATGGGAAATGTTGAATCTGTATATAATTACCCTTTACTTTTGACGGGTCGCGTACGCTAATTATTGTATAAAAAAAAAAGACAACTATCTCATGATTAAACTCAACACAGGGAATCTCCATAGGCTATATGTTGTAATCACCTCAATGTGTTTTATTCCATACTAGTGTACAAGAGCCGCCAAAAATGACGTGTAAATATTTATATAGATATGCATACACACGTACTGGCACACGCATACACATTCAACCCTTCCCATCCCTCCCCCCTTTTCTAACTACAACCTGCTAGTTCGGCAATTTGAGGGAGACTGTGGTTTTCGAGTCTACCTCTCTGGGTACCTCCTTTTACCAAGGTAAGACCACTCCCACTCTCCTTTGATCGTAATAAGAAAAACAAAAGCCTCAGACATGTCTTTCCACTCGCTTCTGTTTATGGTCTTTCTCTGTCAGTCTGTAACTGTAATTTTTTTTAGTTCGTCAATCCATCGTCTTCACATTCTTCCCCTGCTTCTTTTACAATCTCTAGGGTCCCATTTTGTTATTCTTAATGTTCATATATTGTCTGTCCTTCTCATTATATATCCTGCCCATGACCATTTCATTTTTTTTACAAGTTGTTAGAATTCCTCTACTTTAGTTTGCTCTCGTGTCCATGTTGCTTTTTTCTGTTTCTTAACGTTATTCATATCATTATTCTTTCCATTGCTCTTTGAGTTGCAATCAGCTTTAAGGTTTTAAGGTTTTAGTAAGGCTCCATGTTTCTTATACATAAGTTGATACTGGTAGGACCATCTCATTAAATACTTTTCTTTTTAGAGAATGTGGCATTTTACTTATCATAATCTTATTTTGTTTACCAAATATAAAATATCTTGATATCAGGAACAACGTTGAAATATATCAGTCGTATATTATTATTATTATTTTTATTATTATTATTATTATTATTATTATTATTATTATTATTATTATTATTATTATTATTTTTATTTTTATTATTATTATTGTTATTATTATTATTATTATTATTATTATTATTATTATTATTATTGCTTATAATCTAATGCTTTAATAAGGTACTTTATAGTTATTATACAGGGGATATACCATTAGTTACGGGCTACTAAATCCCCTCATTAAAAATGACTTGATAGGACCACCGAACCCAAATTGGTGAGCCTCCCTCGAATGGCCCGGGGGACCTACTCTTGTAGGAGAGTTGGAAATTGAAGAAAAGGGAAGTCGAAAGAAGTTTAGCTGCTGTGTGGGATGTGTCTCTAGAGGGGAGTGAAAATTAAATAACAGAAAGTAGCGGAAGTAGCTGAGGACATATGGTACTGCTATTCAGTCTTTGTTAGTGTATTATTTTACTCTCTCTCTCTCTCTCTCTCTCTCTCTCTCTCTCTCTATATATATATATATATATATATGTATATGTATATATATATATATATATATATATATATATATATATATATACATATATATGTATATATATACACTGTATGTATAGATATCATATATTTATACACAAACACACACACATATATATATACATATATATATATATATATATATATATATATATCTATATATATACATTATGTGTATATATACACACAAATATATATGAATATATATATATATATATATATATATATATATATATATTAAACCTGAATTACCTCCTTGAAAATGAATTAACTTTACATTGGCAACAACATATTCCTTTCTATGTTCATGAATGTTATATATACCGCTTTACCTAAACATAACTGAATAGCTAAAGTTCTTATCCAAAACAACATAGGTTCGAATCTAGAGCTAATCGTAATTATATATTATAGTGTCATAAACGTCTATGTAAAACCATATACACCCTTAAAATTTGAGAAGATTTTGAATATTGGATCTGAAGTTGTTGAGGAGACTTTTTTTTATATGAAAAGCGATCTCTGAGCTTCAATAGAGGAGCATATTAAACTTTACGGAGAGGCAGTCGATAATCCAGTGAAGCGGAAGATTCAGAGGAAGGAAGGGTCATTTGTTTGAATACCTAAAGAAATGCCAAAGTCTTGAAGGATTATGATTCTTCAGTGAGATTATCTGGTGGTAGGAACCCTGCATATCACGTGAGAATGATAACATGACTATAGATGATGCTATGTTTGATGGTTAACTTGGTGGAGTTTAAGTACCGTCGTGATCAGCAAAGCTGTACTATAGTCCATTTCTTTTTAGCGATGCATATTTGCACCGACTCGCAGCGGTGCCCTTTTAGCTCGGAAAAGTTTCCTGACCGCTGATTGGTTAGAATTATCTTGTCCAACTAATCAGCGATCCGGAAACTTTTCCGAGCTAAAAGGGCACCGCTGCGAGTCGGTGCAAATATGCATCGCTAAAAGAAATGGACTATAGTCAGGGTCACTCTCCCATTACCAATCCGCAGTAGCAAGCGTGGTGATGAAAACTGGCCAAATATGAATTGACATGTCCGAGGCCTTTGTCCTGCAGTGGACTAGAAACGGATGTGTTTACTTGTTTGTTGTTGTTAAAAAAAATTAGTGATATTTTCCCATATATTTTGTAGGTAAAACTACATTTATCAAGCCAAGATTTTTTTTTTTTTTTTTTTTTTTTTTTTTTTTTTTTTTTTTTGAAGATCATCTGAAAGTGAATTTAAAAGCTCCCATAGATGGTGTTTGTAAACCTTCCGTAGATCTTCCATAGATCATTAAAGGGTTTAAAGGTCGCTTATGAATGGCAGAGGCAAGGGACAGTGACATTGCCCTATCGAGCAGGATAACGCCCTAGAGACTGACCATATATACATATGATCAGAACCAAAGTCGGAAATTAAATTCTCGTCTTATAGCACAGAAAGAAATAGATATCTGTTTGAGGCTCGAGGTGAGGATGGCAGGTTCATCCTTGCCAAGATTCTTGGATATGATGTGTCGTACAATGCTAGCGGGTTTTTTTGATTTATTTCAGAAGCAGGTCTTCTGAAATCTATTTAACTTTTATAATGATATATTTACTTTTCTGGTTTTAATTGAATATACTTTTATTCTTTATATATAATGAACGATATCGGCGTCAATGACCTTCGATGTTAGGATGCCAGAAAACTCCTAATCAATCAATCAATTCTCATCTCTTCCGTGATGGTAAACAAATGCAATATGATGATCTTTGATGGTAAACAAATGCAATATGATGATTTTTGATGGTAAACAAATGCAATATGATGATTTTTGATGGTAAACAAATGCAATATGATGATCTTTGATGGTAAACAAATGCAATATGATGATTTTTGATGGTAAACAAATGCAATATGATGATCTTTGATGGTAAACAAATGCAATATGATGATCTTTGATGGTAAACAAATGCAATATGATGATCTTTGATGGTAAACAAATGCAATATGATGATCTTGAATAAATGGACACTTTACCTTACTGGTGCTGTCGTGCATTTCAAAGTAGTTTAGTGAATTTTTTTTTCATGTAATTTTTTTTTATATTTTTTTTAACAATATAAAGATATGGTAGCAAAACAAGTTTCGAATTGATGAAGCATTTTATTCACAGAATTAATTTAATAGCGTTTAAAAAATCGGAAAAGATGTCATAAGTGCAATCAGAATAAATATAATTAATATATTTTTCGAAAAATAGAAGAAGATGCTATAATTAGTGCAAACAAAAGGAATTTTAATAAATATATTTTGCAAAAAATCGAAAAAGAGGTCATGATAAATGCAATCAGAATGAATTTAGATTACTAGGTTTTTCAAAAAATCGAAAAAGATCCCATAAATGCAATCGGAAGGAATTTTAATAAATATATATTTAAAAAAATTGAAAAATCTCCTAATAACTGCAATCAGAATAAATTTCAATTAATATATTTTTCAAAAAATCGGAAAACATGTCATAATAAGTGCAATCAGAATAAATTTCAAGTAATATATTTATAAAAAAAAATCGAAAAAGAGGTCATAATAAATGCAATCAGAATAAATTTCAAATAATATATTTTAAAAAATCGAAAAAGATCCCATAATAAATGCAGTCAGAAGGAATTTTAATAATATATTTTTCAAAAAATCGAAACAAATCCCATGATAAATGCAATCAGAAGGAATTTTGATAAATATATTTTTCAAAAAATCGAAAAAGATACCATAATAAATGCAATCAGAAGGAATTTGATAAATATATTTTTCAAAAAATCGAAAAAGACACCATAATATATGCAATCAGAAGGAATTTTAATAAATATATTTTTCAAAAAATCGAAAAATAGGTCATAATAACTGCAATCAGAATAAATTTCAAATATATTTTAAAAAATCGAAAAAGATCCCATAATAAATGCAATCAGAAGGAATTTTAATAAATATATTTTTCAAAAAATCGAAAAGAAATCCCATAATAAATGCAATCAGAAGGAATTTAAATAATTATTTTTTTTTAAAAAATCGAAAAAGAGGTCACAATAAATGCAATCAGAATAAATTTCAATTAATATATTTTTCAAAAAAATCGAAAAAAGATCCCATTTGGAGTACAATCAGATTTAATTCTGATAAATATATTTGGTTCACAGTAGAGAAGGCTAGAAGGAAATGATTAAAACTCAGTCATATTTTAATCATATCGATATATTTGTCTTCATAGTTACATTAATATACAACTCTGCGTTGATGCTGGAAGTAAGAATGCCGTTGTTATAAGAAGTGTCGCGTCTTTCCCACAATCTCCTTTATCATCTTCATCTCGGTCAGCAATTGAGGTGTGAGTAACGTGAATGAATTTTCTCTTAAGACATTTAAATGGTCATAACTGAGACACGTTACGCGCGTGCCGCACGTGTTTCTTACACGTGCGTGCGATGTAATGCTATTGATTTTTTCGTATCTCTCTCTCTTTCTCTGTTTCTCTCTTTCTCTCTCTCTCTCTCTCCCTCTCTCTCTCTCTCTCTCTCTCATAATTGAACAACCCGTTTAAGCTTGCCAATGCATGTTTTATTATTATTATTATTATTATTATTATTATTATTATTATTATTATTATTAAAACTAAGCTATAACCCTAGCAGGAAAAGCAAGATTCTATAAACCCAACGGCTCCAAAAGGGAAAAATAGCCCAGTGAGGAAAGGAAACAAGTAAATAAAAAAAACTACATGCGAAGTAATAAACAATTAAAATAAAATATACTAAGAACAGTAACAACACTAAATTAGACCTTTCATACATAAACTATAGAACCTTAGAAAAAAAAATAGGAAGAGAAATAACATAGAATAATATGCCTGAGTGTACCCTCAAGCAAGAGAACTCTACCCCATGACAGTGGAAGACCATGATACAGGGGGTATAGTGCTACCCAAGACTAGATAACAATGGTTTGATTTTGGATTTAAGTTATCTTTTATCTGTTGAATAACAGAGGCTATGGCACTACCCAAGACTAGAGAACAATAGTTTGATTTTGGATTTAAGTTATCTGTTGTCTGTTGAATGGAGGTTAGTGGCATTCTCTGCTTACACCTAACAACCAATTCGTGCATTAAAAGCAATAGCATCACACTGTATGGTCGCGTATGAAACACACGCAGCACACTCGCGTCTGCAGATAGCGAAAGGACATCATCAACTTTGTTGTTTTAAGTGTTTGGTCATTCGTAGGCAGACACAACATTCCCTCTCCCCCGGACCAATCGGTAAACTTACTTTCTGTAGACATTTTTCCTTCCTCTATTTATCGACGGGATAATAGATAACATGGAAAAAGAAGAAAATGTCTTTACGTTTTAGATTTTAAGAGACAACACAAGAGATTACCACCAACATTTTATTTTCTCATATGGAATGTAAGACCATAAACACACGATAAGAACAGATTAATCTTAGTACTGTACAGTAAGGTGTTGTGACATCTGTCTCCACATCCTTTTATTTTTTATTTCAGTCGAGTTCATATATGACGTTCGTCATTGTTTCTCCAAAACCTTATAGTATCACAAATGTAAGACATGGACATAACAGGAAACATTGTAGTAATCTTTCGTCACACACAATATATACAAGATAATAGTTCACAGTTCATCTGAACAAACTCAGACTATGCTATGCCATTTCAAATAGTTCTTTATATCAAAATATATATGTTTTTCATCTTAACTTTTATGATATAGGAGGCTAAAAGTAAATCCTTGAATCGGCTTGTGACTGTATTTGAGAAGCTGTTGAATGGGCATCAAACTTTATGTTTGTGTTTTGTTCTATTTCAATTGTTTTTTCATCAGAAACTTTGTTGTGGTTATTTATGTTTTTGTTGATGCCGTCGTTACTACACTTATATACCTGAGCGATGTCTTTTCTTAAGGATTTCTGTGCTGGAACCTAATTTGTACATAGACAAAAGCTGGTCATTGCAAGCTTCTGTACTTTCTGTAAAACTGATAAATATTTATTTGTATTTACACCAACAATAATGGAAAAGAAGTTATCATTATGCATAACAAAAGGGCAAAATAGAATTTGCTTTTCGTCTTGAAAAAGGCCAAGACCCTTCAGATGAGCAGAAAAGTTTAAACTTTCAGGTTTTTTTTTTTTTTCGTTAAGCGATTGTTTGGTTCGGTTGATGCATCAAACGCTGCCTTTGACTGTTTCTCGCAGGTCTGGAATTTATATCCAGCATTGCATTGAGTGGAACCTGATTATAGTTGCCCCCACTTCTGAAACTGTGAGCATTGGTGCTATGAAAAGAGTTCGACCTCTTGTGGGCACAGCCAAAGGTTTGCTTGAAACTCTGCAGGAACTTGGCATTCATGAAACAATACGTGATTGGGTTACAACAGGAGGAAATGTATGCCAAGAGCTGCACCAGAGCTACTCCAATGCTACCAAGAGCAGCGTAGACCTGGCGAGGAATATACAATGAAAGGAGATTTACAATGAACAAGGGCGTCCAGCAGATGAAAAACTCAGCCACAAGGACGAACAGCATCCTGACGACGCGTCTCTTTGCCATTATACTCCTTTCGCTATGAGAGGACCTCAGGTTCCTCCATGATTGCCTACTGGCCGAAGTGGCAGCAGCAGTTGAATGGTCTCTGGATTTCCACCACTTTCTTCGCAAAGAACGGCTTGCCTCTTCTCTGGAGGAGGCATGGTGAATGGGTGGGGTCAATTGGCCCTCATCGTGGGTAGAGCTCCTTGGGGATTCATCGCCACAATGGTTGTTGAAATTCCTTCTTGGGTCCCTTGTCTCTTCTTTAGTGCCTTTGACTGCTGGCACTTTACGAAACCTGAGGAGGAAAGAAAGAAGATCTCTTTAGGATCATCATCTCCTACGCCTATTGACGCAAAGGGCCTCGAGCGGTGTTTCCAATGTGGTATGGGCCAGTGTCTCTGAGATTTTCTTTAGGATACCAGAGGCTTATATGTGGTCTGCACCAAAGAATGAAACTAAACATAGAGCAGTAAGGCTAAATCTACTTAATTTTGAGTGAATTGGTCGAGATAGATCTGAATAAAACAAACTTAATACCAAACTTTATTTGATTTAACTTAGTCACAAGATTCCTTTGTAATTTTAGTGTTTCAGTTTAAAGCACCCTTCCCTTTGTGTGATATGGATCATTAAGCACATATATAGCATATATAAGCTTTCAAATCAAAATTCCTTGTAGGGGAGGACCTTATTGGTATGATACACAAACAAAACTAACCTTATGGAAATTCTTGTGTGGATGGCAGGTGAAGACTTCTTATCAGGTGGCCGGGAATGGTTTGAAGACAGATCTTCAACTGTTGATACTGGTAGGAGGCAAAGAAGGAATGTTCTTTGATCATTTAGTATATTAAAAAAGTGTACTATTTATTTTGATATGATTTGAGGTATTTAGATTTAAATTTTCAAGTGGTATTTGTCCAAGTGCTTTTAATTTTTTTTTTAGAAAAAGGAGGCTATGAATATATGTGGGTTATAGCTTGATGGATTCTGAGTAGTAAGTAAACTTTGAATTCAAGGATATTGATTAGAATGTGACAGAAAACCTTTGGCAAGTGTATGTTGTGACTTGACTTAAGGTATTAAAGGAAAAAATACTATCATGAACAGAATGAGCCTAAAAACCTTTGGGTTTAGCTGGTATGTCAGATTGTAGTAACCTAGGTTTGTGATACATTTAAATGGCTCAGTAAAGTATCATATAATTACTAAACTAAAGATTTTGAGATCACCCACCTTCTACATGAGGATTTTCGTTCGGACTGTTCTTTGACCTTTGAATCTTGACCCCAAGCCACAGGGCCCTAACGACCCGGATGTAGGCAGCGGCCATTACTATCAAAGGCACCAAAAGGAGAGTCATTGTTATGATGATGTTGAAGGTTCTCTCTGTCGTCAGACTTGGCCAGACTTCGCGGCACTTATGTCGTCCTGAGAGAGAGAGAGAGATAGTGACATAGAGAAACAGAGATCATTTCTATCAACAGAGAAATTTATTGACATGGCAAAGCATTCTTGGTAGAGATCCGCCGAAGAATTTGAATATTTTGTCTTACTCATTGGCAGAAAAATTGGAATATATATCACTGTATATTTCTAATTTTGATGTATGATGAGAGGAACTGTAACTTCTAATCCAATCAATCAATCATTTATATTGTATTATGACTAGGCATTCCTCGTAAAACCCCTTTCGTCTTTCATTACATCTCCTTACCAGGATCCCTTCTGACGGGCATTAGTGTAGAAAGAACAGCAATGGGCATCATGAAGACGAGAGAAGCTGCCCAAACAACAGCTATAACCCTGTACGAATGGGAGGGCGTCTGCCATCTTCTGGACCGCAAAGGCTCGCATATGGCATAGAATCTCTCCAGAGAGATTGCCACTAGCGTCCACACAGAGACAGATACTGATACGGCTGGAAAGAGATTAGGAAAAATTATTGGAAAACTTACACACTAATATAATAAAATGATACAGGCCTCTAATTATACACTTCACCAATACTATAAATCCAAGGGCTCTAAAAGGAAAAATAGCCAGTGAGTAAAGGAAATAAGGAAACAGATAGAATAGTGTGCTTGAGTGTACTCTCAATCAAGAGACCATTTACGTATATGAAAGGAGTTTTACAAGGATTATGTTATAGAAGAAATAATTATCATGAGATATTCTTATATGAGACCAGAGAGTTAAGTGGTTTTACCTCTGTCACTCCTAAAACAATTAATGCAAATTGATATTATGAATTGGAACAAAATTAGGTTAAAGAGAAGATATAGCATGAAGCATATTGTATGCAGTGCCCCCCAACAGGGTGCAAAAAAGATGACTCTTACCTTGCATGTATGGTATGAGCCTGCACATCAGACTTCCAAAGACAAAATCCTGCAGAAGAGACCCTACTAGGGTGAATGGCATGCAAAACACCCCCAGGAGTAGGTCAGACACTGCCTGTAGGAGAGATAGTTCAGAATTTGTTCGTTAGTGTTGTTGTTTTACATTTATTTATGTTTTTTCAGTTTTGGTTAATTTGGCAGTGGACAGTTTTGTGGGAAGAGACCAAAGGAAAAATTGTAATATATTAGATAGCTTTGAGTCTAAGGGTCAGCAATAAACTATTACTGCGACAAATAGTGAACTGTGCCAGATAATCTGGATGAAGTACAGCCAATGGTGTTTGTTATAGTGCTAAGGTTTGGACTTTTACTGCCACAAATAGTGAACTTTGCTAGTTAATATACATGAAGTACAGTCATCAAGGTCTGTTACAGCGTTAAGATTTAACTTTTACCGCTACGAATATTGAACTGTGCTAGTTAATCTGTATGAAGTACAGCCTAGGGAGTGAGTTACAGTGCTAAGCTTTACTCTTTTTAGTAATCTTCAGTACTTTTACAATTCCGGTCTTGTGACTGGAAAATTATATGTATGAATCTAAAAATACTATCAATTGTATGCTGGAGATAACATTTACTTTTCATGTAATTCAACTTTGCAATTGACTATGCTATAACAGTTTGTTTAAGAAGGTTTTACACACCATCAGTCATTAATAAAAAATTTAATGATATTGGACAGACGCTGTAAAAACATATGATTTAAAGCTTCCATCAGTCTCCTAACCTTGAACTTTTTGACAACAACAAATATAATGACAATATCAATAACAACAACGAAACTCACTAGATTAAGAAGGAAAACATTGGTGACTGTACGGAGATTCCTGTGATGGAGAAGTGTAACCACCACCAATACATTCCCTACAACCCCGACGACGAAGATTATGGAGAAAGCGACGATTCTTGTCCATTCGTTGGCCGTCAAGGATGAGGCCGTAGATTCTGAGGTAGTGAAGTTGGAGAGCAAATCTGTGTTACATCCGTAAGTTCCCACGTGAGAAGAATTGACTGCATAGAGAAAACAGGGTGAGGAAGATGAAGTGGAAAGAGGAATGTAGAACGAGCTGTTATAGAAATCACTGATGTTTGGAGCTAGTAATTCTGGAGTTACAGCCTGAGCTTCTGAGGAGATGGTCAACTTTTTAGATGCAGCTGTGAGTTCCCAGATATCGAAGTATTTCTGAGGATGGCATAACGTGGCATTGTTTGCAAACATGCATTTCTCCTTTACAGGGTTAGTAGACAAATCCTTATCGTTGGTGAAATTTACAGTTAAATTTCCATCGTTCGTGGTTCCAGAGTCATGTTTTTCCCTTTCCAGTTTGGGGTCGATTCTTTTTTTGTGGTATGTTGACTGAGTTCTTTTAGTATTAGCAGTCCTTGAAGTACCATCTCCATTGTTATCGTAAAATATTTGTTCCCAATTGATACCCCCAGTGTGTCCATGCGTAGAATTGACCTCATCTGAACTTTCTAGATTCCTCTTCTGAACGCGACGAGGCGAAGGATCCTGTAGGGTCAAGTTCCTTCTCCTGCAGTGTTTGCATTCAGGGTTATTATGTACGTGGTTGGTCAAATAGTGGTCCTCTGATGAATCAACTATGTAGCATGAATACACTAAGTGTCCAGCAAACATCGTCAGTAGTTTCTTATTAAACTTTCTTGGAGAGGAACCATGATGTAGCGATTTGAAGAAATCTTGCTTAATGGGAAAACCTTTATTGTTTTTATGATGTTTGTTTCTACTCAACTTCTTAGAAAAGGAGGAATGTCTCATCCGATGGCGGTGATTATTTGGGAAAGACATCAAGTGACAGAGGCAAGTTTTTCTCAATTTGTTGATGTTTGTTTGATTAGCAAGAGTCATATCCTGACCATCAAGAGGGAATGCGAAAGCTAAGCCATATTCAAGGTTTTGGGAATAAGTTGGAAGATAATTGACGGATCTAGGATGTATTGAACAGGGATGTTGATGAAAAATTCTGGAAATTAATCTTGGTTCATAAGTACCTCTAGTTTTGGCTAATAGAGGAGTAAAGCTCAAGGATAATAACAGAAAAGTAATACTCAGTGAGGCAAAGGGAGGAATTGTAGTTCCAGTAACGCTTACTCTTTGACTGTGCCGGGAATTACCTGATATTTTCACTTGACTGTTAGATTTAGAATATAATGTAGAGCTCATTTTCTGTTTGTTTATCTTCCACAAGTGACAATCTCAGATTTCATCTGTTTATATCCATAATGACTCTGGAAGGTAATTGGGAAATATTGTTGGGAACGCACCGTCTGATTTCAACTAAAGCTTTAACTTCACTTGGGAAAAGAATCATTATTTCAACATGTAGAAGAAACTGTTGGAATAATAAATGTCAGAACAGTCTTCCATTATGGGTGTACCATTGTAAGATGTCAGTCCAGTTGCCATGTGTTGTTGCTTCATTTGGACACTTACAAATGCTCCAGAAGGAACTTATTCAAGCTGGATATCCCTGTGATATCAGATATCCCTTGAATGGCACATGCCATAACTTACCAATCAATGAGCTTACATACAGTTTCAGTACCACTGTGATGTCACATCTCATCCGCCTGCCATTCATATAAATTATTGATCTATTTTGAAAGAATTCCCAATAGTAATCAGAGCATATTCGGAT
>NC_090725.1:28769242-28781742 GCF_036898095.1 Palaemon carinicauda | reverse complement strand
CGTAACTTAGATTAACTTAGAGTAACTTAACTTTGCAAACTATTCTCTAGCATAGTTAGATAATTCCCCTCACGCTTCTTTCACCCATCTTCTTTATCAGCTGAAAAAAATATCCAGACTCCTAGAAAAGTTCTGAATCTTTGTCGACAGTTTTCGTGGATGGGTTTCTCTCCCCCTCTCTCTCTCTCTCTCTCTCTCTCTCTCTCTCTCTCTCTCTCTCTCTCTCTCTCTCTCTCTCCCTCTCTCTCTCTCTCTGAAAACGTCTTTTCTGTACGTGGGTGTTCACGTTATTCATTGAATGACAAAATGTCATGAATATTAATATGCCTTCTGATCTAACATGAAACGTGAATATTAGCATTCCCCTTTGCTTTTTACGTGTGTATATATATATATATATATATATATATATATATATACATATATATATATATATATATATATATATATATATATAAATATACACACACAGTTTATATATGTATATATATGTATATGTATGTATATATATATATATATATATATATATATATATATATATAGAGAGAGAGAGAGAGAGAGAGAGAGAGAGAGAGAGAGAGAGAGAGAGAGAGAGAGAGAGAGAGAGAGAGATAGAGATGATTTAAAAGTCTCCCTATCGATGAGAGACATACACATCCAAATAGGTCAACAGTTATAGAAACTAAAAACGAAAATATTACCCTCATGGACATCTCTCAAATTACTGTAATTAACGAAACAATGGATCACTCACATTACTAATGGGAAAAGTGACACGACCCATTATATTGCGCTTCTTGGGCTAAGTGCCAGTGGGCCCCGTCTTCTTCTTTCGATCTTATTAGTCCCACTATATGACAGTTCGGGAGCGCAAGTCACTCAAATTGGGGTTCGTACCCTAGCTTTATATGAAGGGAAAGATCATGAGAAAAAGTAATGAAAATATGAAGATAGTTGCTGTATTATTATTATTATTATTATTATTATTATTATTATTTTTATTATTATTATTATCATTATTATTATTATTATTATTATTATTATTATTATTATTATCATTATTATTATTATTAAAAATCCTTAAAACAATTTCAATGGAAAGTATTTGTAATTTTATTTATGTTTTTAGTCTTATTATTATTATTATTATTATTATTATTATTATTATTATTAAAAATCCTTAAAACAATTTCAATGGAAAGTATTTGTAATTTTATTTATGTTTTTAGTCTTATTATTATTATTATTATTATTATTATTATTGTTATTATTATTATTATTATTATTATTGTTGTTGTTGTTGTTGTTGTTGTTATTATCATTATTATTATTGCTATTGTTATTGTTGTTGTTGTTGTTATTTTATTATTATTATTATTATTATTATTATTATTTGCTAAGCTAAAGCCCTAGTTGGAAAAGCAGGATTTCAGATCTCCACCAATGAAATTTATCAACTTTTGACTCAAGTCTACGGACCAAGCTATCCCTATTTCATGTGTTGACCATGAATAAATCTACTGAATAATAATAACAATAAAAACCACTAAATTTTTATGAGAGAGAGAGAGAGAGAGAGAGAGAGAGAGAGAGAGAGAGAGAGAGAGAGAGAGAGAGAGAGAGAGAGAGAGAGAGTATCTACACTGTTAGATCAAAGACATGGAATTTTCCAATGGATGACTCCAGGCATCTAAATTGCCAACAGATATGAGCGAAGAATAAAATACAATATACAACGAAGCAAGTCCAACATATACTGACTTTACTCTTTTTATATTGAATTTCCTTTTCACTCGTTTTTATATTCTTTTATATTTTCTAAATTTTCCCACTTTTATACAATTTTTTTTTTTCATATTTTATAAATATCGTCACAGTTTACAAAAACAGTTTTTTCACATATTCTCAATTTTCCTACTTTTTTACAATCTTTCACAATTTTTCAAGTTACCCATGTTCTCATATTCTCACTATTCCCACATTTCACAATATTTTCTAAATTATATCAAAGATATAGTGGCCAATGTGGTAACGTCCCTGACTGGTGAACGCCAGACTGGGGGTTCGAGTCCCTCTCAAACTCAGGAGCTTCTTTGGATGCTATAACCTCACCATCCCTGTGAGCTAAAGATGGGGGGGGGGGGGCGGTGTTTGGGGGAGCTATATATCAATCTTCTGAGTCATTAGCGGCCATTGCCTGGCCGTCCTCGGTCCTAGCTTAGGTGGTGAAGCGGCTAGGGCAACAGATCATATATATATATATATATATATATATATATATATATATATATATATATATTTATATATATATATATATGGTCAGTGTCTAGGGCATTGTCCTGCTCAATAGGGCAATGTCACTGTCCCTTGCACAGGCCATTCAAGAGTGACCTTCAAACCTTTAAACCTTTAAAACGGCATTTTTAAAACACACTCTCTGAGTTATTTTATTTTTGCCATCATTAAAAAAAAACTGCGCTAAATATTTGGGAGATTCCCCTCTATCATTCTCTCGTCTCTCATAAAAGACTATTAAATGAATCTTTCAAAGCTCAAATGGGAGTATGAAGGAAATCCTCTGAAATTGGGTTTCTTACCCGAGATTTATTTTGAAAAAGGGGGAAGATCTTGTGAAGAAATTAGAAGATTCGAAGGAAGCCATATTATTAACTAGGATAAAATACAATCAGAGATATCAGACCTCCGCCAATGAAGATTGTCAAAAATTGAATCAAGTCTACGGACCAAGCTATCCCTATTTCATATATTGACCTTGAATGAATTTATTGAATGATAATACAATAATAAGCACTAAATTTTAATGAGAGAGAGAGAGAGAGAGAGAGAGAGAGAGAGAGAGAGAGAGAGAGAGAGAGAGAGAGAGAGAGAGAGAGAGAGAGAGAGAGAGTATATCTACCCTGTTAGATCAAAGACATGAAATTTTCCAATGACTGAGTCCTGGCAACTGAATTGTCAAAAAATATGAGCGAAGAATATAACCCCAAACACAACAAATTTTCCCACTTTTTTTACACTTTTTTTTTCAGAAATTTTCAAGTTTCCCACTTTTCAAACATCTAAAATTTTCTCAATATTTCCACTTTTCAGAATATTCTCATTTTTTTTTTTCAAACTTCTTTCAACAAGTAGAAAGTGCAATAAGATATTTTAGACCTCCTCCAACGAAGAATAGCCCACTGAGGAAAGGTAATAATAATGGTAATCCCATTGTTTGACAGAAAATAAAAACCCCAATTGAATCTTGTTTAAAAATATTTGTTTTTAAATCAATTCCAGATTCATCTCTGATATGTTTCTGATATTTATATTCACAATATATATTTATAATATTTATTTATAATATTTTTAATATTTATTTATGATATATATTTATAATATTTTTTATATTTATAATATTTATATTTATAATATTTATTTATGATATTTATATTTATATTCATTATTTATTTGATATTTTGTATTATTTCTAATATATGCACCTCTTAGGAACAGGTACAAAATTAGTTGAACAACACAAACTAATTTTTTACGACTTAAATTTGAGAAATTTAAGTCAACCCATGTTACGTAATCTACCATTTTGAATACGATTAAACGTATAATAGTGACCTGATTGAAAACCGACTGAATAGTGAAATTCCATCTATCACAATATATGACGAGCATCAATAAATCAAATGATTGTGACGTTTAATGGTGATGATAATGGCAGGAACGCAGGTGGAATAAATCATTGTTGACATTGCGTCGAATTTCATCATTCATCAACTCAAAATAAATCATGTTTGTTTACCAATTAGGTAGCATATGTTGTTTTCTCTATATCATCTTTCTGACATATTTATTGTGGCTTTGTATGTAGCTTTCACTGATTCCTTAGGACATTTTTGCTCTTCTAAACTTGTGTAACGATTTTACTTGTAATTTTTATTGGTATTTATTCATAGTTTTATGATTACCTCAGCCAACGAAGTTGGAAGGAGGTTATGTTTTCGCTCCTGTTTGTGTGTTTGTTTGCGAACAGCTTCCTGGCCACAATTTTAATCCTAGTGTAAGGAAACTTACAGGGATTAACTATTATGTAAAATGCTGGAAATTATTAAATTTTGGAAGGTCAAAGTCAAAGGTCAAGGTCACGGTCAAGCAAAATGACTAATTCACCTAATCAGCCATAAGTTTGGACATCGTTGTCACAGAGACTTCATACTTGAGTGTATGAGAATCCACGCCAATTAATATATGCTAAGGTCAAGGTCTACACATATCCCTTCTATACATTCCACTGTTTGTGTATTTTCCCTCTCCCTTCTACACATTCCAATATATGTGTATTTTCACTGTCACATCCACACATTCCACTATCTGTGTGTATTTTTCCTCTCCCTTCTACACATTCCAATATATGTGTATTTTCACTGTCACATCTACACATTCGACTAACTGTGAATTTTTCCTCGCCCTTCTACACATTCCACTATCTTCGTATTTTCACTGTCACGTCTACACATTCAATAATGTGCATTTTCCCTTTCATTTCTAAACGTTCCACTATGTGTATATTTTTTCCTTCTCGCTTCTGTAAAATCCACGTTCTATGTATTTTTCCCTCTCCCTTATACACATTCCACTGTTTGTGTATTTTTCCCTCTCACATCTATACATTCCACTGATTGTGCATTTTTCCCTCTCACTTCTATACATTCCACTATCTGTGTATTTTCTCTGTCACTTCTATACATTCCACTATCTGTGTATTTTTACTTGTCACTTCTACACATTCCACTATCTGTGTATTTTCCTTCTCATTTCTACACAATCCCCTATGTGTGTAATTTCATTGTCACGTCTACATATTCCACTATATGTGTATTTTTCTACATATTCCACTATCTGTAATTTCATTGCACGTATTTTTCTATACATTCAACTATCTGTGTAATTTCACTGTAATGTCTACACATTCCACAGTATGTGTATTTTTCTACACATTCCACTATCTGTAATTTCACTATCATGTCTACACATTCCACAGTATGTGTATTTTTCTACACATTCCACTATCTGTTTCACTGTCACGTCTACACATTCCACTATATGTGGAATGTGTATTTTCCCTCTCACCATCTGTGTAGTTTCACTGTCACATCTACACATTCCCCTATCTGCCTTTTTCCCTTTTTGATCAGGCTTTGTCACCTGTATTTGTCACTCCTTGTATCGAGGTGTTTACTTTACCATGTAATTTTTCAGTGTCTGTTGATCCTTTTACTTTGAAACTAGCATTTTTTTTTCAATCTTCCCGTCGGGTTGTGTACTTTGTCCCTTACATTTTTTTTCTATTTTCGACGAAGATGTTTACTTAGTCAACTGTATTTTTCCCCCTTTTAATCGAGGTGTTTACTTTGCTACCTATATTTTCCACCTTTTTTCCGCCATGTTTATAAACTCACGTTCTGGCAATATTTACAGGTATCTCGTCTTTCTCCTCTCTCTCACGTACAAGTTTCATCCTTGCCACGATTCTTGGACATGATGTGTCATACAATGCTAGTGGCATTTTTAAATCCATATCAAAAGCAGGTCTTCTTAATGCTATTCAACTTTTATAACATATTTAATTTTCTTGTTTTAATTGAATATTTTCTAAATCTTTATTTATATTAAACAATATCGGCATCAATGAACTTCGTTGTCAGGATGCCAGAGAACTTCAAATCATTCATTCATTCCTACAAATTTCGTAATGTGTGTTCGTATGTATGTTCGTATTTAGTTTTTTCTTATAGGAGCTCGGGGTCTTGATATCAGAGCAGCCTATTATCTCCTTATAGTAATCAATGCTTCTTCATCTCATGTATGTTTTCATACTGTTGCATCTGCGTTTACGCCATTAGTGTCATCCCGTGATCTTAATTTTTCAGTTTCCATATTTACACCGTTCTTCTTGGTTCAATATTCGTATTTTTAATATGTTATATTTCGTATTTTGAATAAGTTTCTTTTCTTATATTGTTTACACCATTCGTATAAAATGTCCTTCACTTGAGTAATTTTTTCAACTCTTTAAATTGAATATCTTACATTTTGCCATTCACTCTCGTCTCTTCTCTTTTATCTGATTCTTTCACCACTGGGTGTGAATTTCTAGCTTTACTTTAAATATTTATTTTCACTAATATAATGACCAAATTATTCTTACATAACTCATCACTTTTGCACCTGTAATTTTGTTGTCTTCGATTCAGTATTATTGTTCTTTCTATCTTTTAGGTTTTACAATTTTCTTCTTTCCATTTTAAATTCTACATTTCTTTTCATTTTCCATATTTCACCTACAAATTGACGCCTTCATCTGTCCTGTCATCGTCTTTTCCCTCATCTGCTCTTCCAATCTTTCCCTCTGTGATCCTCACATTAAGGGGTCGGGTGCCTAATGCGCCCTCTCCAATACCTTCTATCAAAAGTATCCTATTCTAGCAAACCTCCTCTCGCAAGAGGATTCTTCACCTTATCTGAATATCTAATTCTCTGCCTCTCTCTTGCTCCTCCCCTCCTAAAAGGTTCCTCCCAATCCCTCCTCACTCCTTCCTCATCATCCATCCTCAACACACGTCCACACCATCTCAGTCACCCCTGTAACCTTTACTACGCATACCATTCTTCACTTTCCAATCTTTCAAGCAGTGATATTCCCATAATCCACCTCAGCATTCGAACCTCTGTTCTGCCAAGCTTTGCTTCCTCTTCTCGTCTAAAGTGAAGTTTATACGGTCGAACGTTTCGTCGAACCTGTTTGTCTAACCTGGTTGTCAAACGGTTCGAAGAGGTGGAGTCAGACACAAATGCATAAGGTTTGGGGATAATCAAGCCCCGCCCCACAAAAGTCAGGCGAGAACAGACTTTCCTCGAACCGTTCGACGAACGTGTTTGACAATCAAATACCCTTTTCACACATTCGAACATCGCTTGGAACACTTGTTTGTCGAACCATATTCGATAAACCATTCAACGTGTAAACCCGCCTTTAGAGCCCACGTTTCCGATCCACATATTAACACTGCTCCTTTTACTGTGCTATAAATCTTGACTTTTATCTTGATTAGCATTCTCTTATCCCATACCGCTCCCTACTTTTCCAATAAGGATTTTTTTGTATCTTCATTATTATTATTTGCTATCCTATTGTTATGCTACTCTGTTGTGACTTTAATTATCCATCTCTCTTTTTCTTTCTTTAATTATCCATCTCTCTTGTCTTTCTTTAATTATCCATCTCTCATGTCTTTCTTTAATTATCCAACTCTCTCGTCTTTCTTTATTTATCCAGCTCTCTTTGTCTTTCTTTAATTATCCATCTCTCTTGTCTTTCTTTAAATATCCATCTCTCTTGTCTTTCTTTAATTATCCATCTCTCTTGTCTTTCTTTAATTATCCATCTCTCTTGTCTTTCTTTAATTATCCATCTCTCATGTCTTTCTTTAATTATCCATCTCTCTTGTCTTTCTTAAATTATCCATCTCTCTTGTCTTTCTTTAAATATCCATCTCTCTTGTCTTTCTTTAATTATCCATCTCTCTTGTCTTTCTTTAATTATCCATCTCTCTTGTCTTTCTTTAAATATCCATGTCTCTTGTCTTTCTTTGATTATCCATCTCTCTTGTCTTTCTTTAAGTATCCATCTCTCTTGCCTTTCTTTAATTATCCAACTCTCTCGTCTTTCTTTATTTATCCATCTCTCTTTGTCTTTCTTTAATTATCCATCTCTCTTGTCTTTCTTTAATTATCCATCACTCTTGTCTTTCTTTAAATATCCATCTCTCTTGACTTTCTTTAATTATCCATCTCTCTTGTCTTTCTTTAATTATCCATCTCTATTGTCTTTCTTTAATTATCCATCTCTCTTGTCTTTCTTTAAGTATCCATCTCTCTTGCCTTTCTTTGATTATCCATCTCTCTTGTCTTTCTTTAATTATCCATCGCTCTTGTCTTTCTTTAAATATCCATCTCTCTTGTCTTTCTTTGATTATCCATCTCTCTTGTCTTTCTTTAATTATCCACCTCTCTTGTCTTTCTGTAATTATCCAAATCTCTTGTCTTTTCATTACATTTTCGAATGCAATTTTCGTAATCATATCTGTATTTTTTATCCTCTGAAATGAACACTTTTAATATTTCAATTAACATCAAACTTAATTGACGGAAGTGACACATTTTAAATGAAAAAGTGTGCTTGTGATATGTTAAATATATAAATGCAATATGCCTGTTTTGATCCTTTTTACCAGAGTAATTAATTGACTCGACTGTAATATAGAATATTAATTTTTCCTTCTCTTCGACTGAATTAAATTAATATGATTTAATACTCGTATGAATTCTGAAGAGCAACTGACCATTTTGTGTCTTCATATTTCCCATTTCCTTTCATAGCTAAATTTTTTATATTCACATTCATCTCTTTCAGATATATATTTCTTTTTTACACTTTTATTTTAACCTTTTATTCTTTCTTTTGTCCTTTTCATCTATTTTATTAATCCTTAATAATTTCATCTCTTGCCTCTTTCACTTTACCATTTTTTTTTTTTACTCAATCGGTAGCTGTCATTTAAAGACATCTAGTTCATCCATCAGTTCAATGCACTTTTTCATCTATATTTTCACATTGCTAAGTAACCCTTTTCATTGTAATTACTATATTTCTTTTTCAATTGACTTTCTGTTTTCACTGTAGTTACCATATTTCCTTTTCAATTAAACTTTCTACTTTCATTACTAATTCAATTGAACTCTATTTTCGCTATTGTCACTATATTTCCTTTTGAACTGAGCTTTCTGTATTTACTCTATTCACTATATTTCCTTTTTCAACTGAGGTTTCTTTTTTTACATTAATCACTATATTTCCTTTTCAATTGAGCTTTCTTTTTTTCACTGTAGTCACTATATTTACTTTTCAACCGAGCTTTCGGTTTTCACTGTAGTTACTATATTACCATTTCTGAACTTTCTGCTTTTTCAATCGTTCAAATTTATCACTACTGTACCCTTCCACACCTTCAACTGTCTGCCTCACTGATTCTCACTGAAGTAATGGCTATCTTCAACCTTCCATTGTCTGTTACAAGGTCTAAAGGTCACTTATAATCGGCAGAGGCAAAGGACAGAGCAGTGTCCTAGCCTATAGAGCATCTCCCATTCTCGGACCAGGCAGGGACAGGCAATGGCTACTGGGAAATCAACATCACAAGTTTTAATTTTTTCAGTTCACTTCCCTCCGCTTCATCTTGTCTTTCACTACTTCAATTGCTTTTCAACTCGTTATTATTATTATTATTATTATTATTATTATTACTTGCTAAGCTACAGCCTTAGTTGGAAAAGCAGGATGCTATAAGCCCAGGGGCTCCAACATGGAAAATAGCCCAGTGAGAAAGGAAAATAAAATATCTTAAGAAGAGTAACATTGAAATAAATATCTCCTACATAAACTATAAAAACTTTAACAAAACAAGAGGAAGAGAAATAAGATAAAATGGTGTGCTCGAGTGTACCCTCAAGCAAGAGAACTCTAACCCAAGACAGTGAAAGACCATGGTACAGAGGCTATGGCACTATCAAAGACTAGAGAACGATCGTTTGATTTTGGAGTGTCCTTCTCCTTTTCATTTGCCTAAGCATATACCTTCTCCATGCAGTTCATTCTAATAGTCAGGCCTTCTACATCATGAGGCTCAATACTACACAGTATTCTAAAAGTTTTATCCCAGCTGTGACCAAGTAGTTGAATCGATTGAACTTCAAAAGTTCAAACTTGCAGCAAATGTTTTTATGTTGAGCAGGCTGACATAAGTCTTTTTACAGTTTATATAGGAAATATCTGTTTTGATGTTACTGTTTTTAAGATATTTTATCTTAATTGTTCATTATTTCTCAGATCGTTTATTTATTTCCTTATTTCCTTTCCTCACTGGGGTATTGTTTACTGTTGGAGCCCTTGAGCTTATAGTATCTTGCTTTTCCAACTTGGGTTGTAGCTTAGTTAACAACAACAACAACAATAATAGTAATAATAATAATAATAATAATAATAATAATCTGTCATACTTTTCCAGATAATATTTTCCTTTCTAACCCATTCCTCGTCATTTCATCACTTTTATCATAATGCATTTTTGTAATATTGATACGATAATCACCGCTCATAATCATATAAATCTCTGCACTTAACTTCATCCAACTATGTTTCGTAATTGTAATCCGAATATATTTCATATATCCTGATGATGCAATTTCATGATGTCAAATTAATGCGTTATTAGTAATAATCCTTTCGAATGATTTACCTATTATTGATAATAACGAGTTCATGTAAATGCGCGCTCTCTCTCTCTCTCTCTCTCTCTCTCTCTCTCTCTCTCTCTCTCTCTCTCTCTCTCTCTCTCTCTCTCTCTCATCATAACTACCGTGCTTAACCAATCTATTTGGATAAACGGAAATTATATGTTTTTTTATACTAATCATTCTTTTGTGTTCTCTGTTATAAAAGGTAATAACAATGAAATGTTCTTGTGCTTCAAACATATATATATATATATATATATATATATATATATATATATATATATATATATATATATATATATGTATATATATATGTGTATATATATATATATATATATATGTATATATATATATATATATATATATATATGTATATGCATATGTATATGTATATGTATATATATATATATATATATATATATATATATATATATATATATATACATATATATATATACATATATACATACATATATCGCCACCATCAGCGGTTCCTAGTCCACTGCAGATAAAAGGCCTCAGACATATCCGTCCCATCAAGTCTGTTTAAGGTAATCTATACGCGAAAATTTTCTCAGAACGTCAATCCATTGTGTTCTCTTCCCCTGCTTCGTTTGCAATCTCTCGGGATCCATTTTGTTATTCTTAATATCCATCTATTATCTCTCATTCTCATTATATGTCCTGCCCATGTCCATTTCTTTTTCTTACATGTTTTTAGAATAGCCTCTTCTTTAGTTTGATCTCGTATCCATGTTGCTCTTTTTCTGTCTCTTAATGTTCATCCCATAATAATTTTTCTTTCATTTGCTTTTTGAATTATAACTAGCTTTTGTGTGTGTGTGTGTGTGAGTGTTATTCCCATCATTAGTCTTTCCATAGCTCTTTGAATTGTAACTAGCGTGTGTGTGTGTGAGTGTTATTCCCAGCATTAGTCTTTCAATAGCTCTTTGAATTGTAACTAGCTTGTGTGTGTGTGTGTGTGTGTGTGTGTGAGTGTTATTCCCATCATTAGTCTTTTCATAGCTCCTTGAATTATAACTAGCTTGTGTGTGTTTGTGTCTGCAAAGCTAGGTCAACGAGTCTCGAAATATTTCGGGGAAAGATTGCATACGTATTATATGCAATACGAGGTGTCAGAGGGAGAAATTTGAACAATTGAATAATTTGATAGAAATTAAATCGTTATGAATGATATTTATAATTGTTGATAGTTACACATCACATAACACTTAATGGATTGTCAAGACAAATTACATTACACATTAAAAGGGTTAAAGTATTTGTAAAAGGGAGAAATGATAAATGGAAATTGGTATGATGGGGTCATTATTATAGGTGTTTAGGGAGTAAATAAAGAGATAACAAAGGGGTTAGATAGAGAATTATTTACTGAACATATTAAGGGCAGGATGTAACAGTGTGGAACAAAATGGGAGCAGACTTGAAATGTTTATGGAAGCATATGATTCACTGTTAAGAATTGTTTATCAAGTTTTGATTACGTTTTGATGTTTATCAACATATATACTTTCATATCTAATGTTTGTCCATTGTATCCTCTTATTTTTCTATCATACACATAAAGAACTCACTGCTTCTTTTGATAAACCTATACATTCATATTTGCTCTACCTTTTTGTTAACATCCAAACACTCGTATGTATCGTCGATCCTTAAATTAAAGGTTTGAAGGTCGCTCGTGAATGGCAGAGGTAAGAAAGAGGACAATATCTCCCCATGTTAGGGCCAGGGAAGGCCTAGCAATGGGTGCTGAGGACTCAGCAGGTAGCCCCGACATCCTTAGCTCATAAGGATGGTGAAGTTGCAGACAATATTCGAAATTATCAACCTTGGGTCGGTCTCGAACTCTCGTCCAACTGACTGCGATACATCATCCTCGATACTCTAATTTCATGTAGCTTCACCTTTGATGTTCATATTTCAAAATTGTTCAAAATCACACTCTGTAATTACGTTTACAGCAGTAATGTCCGTTGGACTGTCAGACTGGGGTTCGAGTCCCGCTTAATCTCGATAGTTTCTTGTAAGATCTGCAACCTCATCCTCCTTGTGAGCTAAGGATGGAGGTAATGTTGAAGCCTACATGTCTACTTGCTGAACCATCACCAGCC
>NC_090725.1:28755410-28758742 GCF_036898095.1 Palaemon carinicauda | reverse complement strand
TAGTAGTAGTAGTAGTAGTAGTAGTAGTAGTAGTAGTAGTAGTAGTGTCACTTTTTTATTCAAGAAATTGTTTCGGTGTTCAAAAAAAAAAAAAGCATCAAATCACTTAATTTTGTTTTTTACTTTTTCAGTAAAGTTGTAAACATTTATATAAAGTACATTTTAATATTTTTCCTAATTTCTTATAAAAAGATAAACTTCCTTATTAAAATTCATAAACTTATTTAATTGAAGAAAAGACATAACATTAAAACTATTCGTTGATATGATGAACATGATCCCATATGTTTGTGTGATCTTTCTTAAATATCGGATTTTAATATATAAATATTTTAAAGTTTAATGCAAAAGTTTCTTATCAAATATTTTTTTCAAGTTTTTATAAAAAGTTTTCATGAGTTACTTACCAAATAATTAAAATATGTCCGAAATATGATGGATTATTTCTTTTAATCCATATAAAACTCAAATCTATAAAGTTACGTAATTTTTCCAAAAAAAAAAAATAAATAAAATAAAGTTTTCTTATTATATTTCCCAGATATATTCGAAGATATCTAAACGTCTAAATTTCTAAACACTTCGGAAAATATTTCGCGAGAGTTAAAATCGCCATCTTTTTGATAGCAAATCAATCTTTCGCACGAAGACAAGTTCGAATAAACTTCACCCAAGCAGCGACTACATTGCACCGATGTTGCACCGTCGGAGGTCGAGCCGACACTGACTCGCATTCCCGTTGGAAAGCTCGAGACTGACGGAGCTAGCTAGCTATCATAAGAGAAGCGAGTTTATCTTTTGTTTTTTTTTTTTGTTTTTTACTGTAGCGAGAGGGTTAAGAGTTGTTTCATTGGGAGGGGTTTGTAAATAGAAATTTAAAGATTATTAAATTTCCAAGTCCTCTCTCTCTCTCTCTCTCTCTCTCTCTCTCTCTCTCTCTCTCTCTCTCTCCTTATTTTTAATAGTAAGAGGTCCTGCGTAATTTTAGTTTATATACCTGAAGTTCATTTGGGGGAGAGAGAGAGAGAGAGAGAGAGAGAGAGAGAGATCTGAAATTATTCAATTGTTAAAAGATAGTGGGAATTTTATTAAACAAGAGAGAGAGAGAGAGGAGAGAGAGAGAGAGAGAGAGAGATCTAAAATTAATCAATCGTTAAAAGCGATAGTGGGAATTTTATTAAAAAAGAGAGAGAGAGAGAGAGAGAGAGAGAGAGAGAGAGAGAGAGGGGGGGGGAGAAAGATCTGAAATTATTCAATCATTTAAAGAGATAGTGGGAATTTTATTAAATAAGAGAGAGAGAGAGAGAGAGAGAGAGAGAGAGAGAGAGAGATAGAGAGAGAGAGAGAGAGAGAGAGAGATGAAGTAGTACACCACAGATGTACATATAATTGAGTAGATTGTTCGCCATGCAGTGCTACTATCAATCACAATAAATGCAACAATGACAATAATAGAAGCTTCCTTTATTGCCTCAACCACGTGTCACTTGCTATTAGAGAAGGCAACACTTATGGTATGATATTAAAATTGATGGATTTCATTTATTAAAGAATATAATGCTGTTTAAGAGCTTTACGACTTTATATTATTATTATTATTATTACTAGCCAAGCCACACCCCTAGTTGGAAAAGCAAGATGCTATAAGCCCAAGGGCTCCAACGTGAAAAAAATAGCCCAGTGAGGAAAGGAAACAAGAAAATGAATAATTAATGAGAGAAAAATTAACAATAAATCATTCTAAAAACAACGTCAAATCAGATATGTCATATATAAACTATAAAAAGACTTATGTCAGCCTGTAACAACGTCAAATCAGATATGTCATATATAAACTATAAAAAGACGTATGTCAGCCTGTTCAACATAAAAACATTTGCTGTAACTATGAGTAGGTCTTAATGTTTATTTATAAATATCATCATCTCCTCTCATGCCTATTGACGCAAAGGGCCTCGGTTAGATTTCGCCAGTCGTCTCTATTTGAGCTTTTAATTCAATACTTCTCCACTCGTCATCTCCTACTTTGCGCTACATAGTCCTCAGCCATGTAGGCCTGGGAAGGAAGAGAAGACGATGGATTGATAAACTAAGAAAATTTGCGGCTGTAGATTGGTATAGAGAGACCATGAACAGACTCGAGTGGAAGATCGTGTCTGAGGTCTTTTTCTTGCAGTGGACTAGTTTCGGCTAAACATGATCAAGGTGTATATATATATATATATATATAGTTATTTATTTATTTATTTATATTTATATATATATTTATTTATATATATATATATATATATACATATATATACATAAACACACATATATATACATATATATATATATATATATATACATATATATATATATATATACACACACACATATATATATTTATATATATATATATATATATATATTATATATATATATATATATATATATCTGTGTGTGTGCGCGCGTGCGCATGTATGTATTATAGCCACGAAAGGAAAAATTAAAAGATTTGATAGGACTTAATACTTTTATCTTATTAGTGAGTCTGTCAATATCACTAATTAGACTAAAGTATGAACTCCAATCAAGTCTTTTCATTTTTCCTCACGTGCCATCTTTTTTTTATTCTCTACACGCATATGTATATGACCACTATGAACGTGAAGTAGGAGATGATGAATGGAGAAGTATTGATTTAAAAGCTCAAGATAGAGACGAATGGAGAAATCTAACCGAGGCCCTTTGCGTCAATAGGCGTAGGAAGAGATGATGATGATCTCTAGTCTTGGGTAGTGCCATAGCCTCTGTACCATGGTCTTCCACTGTCTTGGGGTAGAGTTCTCTTGCTTGAGGGTACACTCGGGCACACTATTCTATGTTATTTCTCTTCCTCTTGTTTTTTTAGTTTTTCTAGTGTATATATGTTATATTTATTTTAATCTTGTTACTGTTTTTAAAATATTTTTATTAACTACTTTTCTTGTAGTTCCCTTATTTCTTTTCCTCACTGGGCTATTTTCCCTGTTGAAGCCCTCGTGCTTATAGTATCCTCCCTTTCCAACTAGGGATGTAGGTTAGCAAGTGATAATAATAATTATGTATATATATATATATATATATATATGTGTGTGTGTGTGTGTGTGTGTACGTGCTTTAATTTGTCTGTAAATATCACACACATACACTCTTGAAAGAGTACCATTTTACCATACAAAATAAGCCAAATTAATTAGGAAAAATATACACTTTCCACATGAAATCACTAAGACTATTTTTGTAAACAAAAAGAAGAAAACTCTTGAATGATTGTAGCTCTACAACCTCATTACGAATTCGAAGAAGTA
>NC_090725.1:28745410-28750410 GCF_036898095.1 Palaemon carinicauda | reverse complement strand
GTACGAGGAAAGAGGAGACTGTGTCAATATAGGCTAGACCATTTGGTGTATGGGTAGGCAAAGGAAAACTGAGTCCTAAGCATACAGGGATCCAAATATCTTGTCATCTTCTGGAACATCTTATGTCATCATTGATTCTCATATATGTGCATATTTGTATTATTTTTACTATATTGTAGTAGACTTGATATTGAATTTTCCATTGTTCCACAAATGTATCCCTAAATAGAGTAGTAATATAATAGTAACAGCATAGTAGCTTTTTTTCGTCTTTTCCTTCGTCAATTGTAAGACGAGGAGGAGATATTATAGGATACGAATTATAGAAGTAACACTTATATACAGTATATCTGTGACCTAAATTCATATATGAGAATCTTTACACACACATTATATATATATATATATATATATATATTGATATGTATATATATATATTTATATGTGTATATATATGTATATATATATATATATATATATATATCTATATATATCTATATATATATTTATATATATATAAATATATATATATATATATATATATAAATATATATATATATATATATATATATAAATATATATATATATATATATTTATATATATATATATATATATATATATACATACACACTTACACGTGATTACATATACATAAACATATCTGCAAAAGATCCACAGGGAAAATGAAAATATGAAATATAGGATTAAGTCCTAATTAGTTTAGTTATACTTCTTCAAAGGACCGATTTATTGAACGAGTTTTTTTTTTTACATTTTATAGGTACAGTAAACGTACGAACATACATATAGAGACTTATATGTATGTTCGTACGTTTACTGTACCTATGAAATTTAAAGGAACCTCGTTCAATAAATCAGTCCTCTGAAGAAGTATCACGAAACTTGTTAGGACTTAATCCTATATTTCATATTTTCATTTTCCCTGTGGTTCTTTTGCATCTGAGCATCACGTTTCCCTGTGATTTTTGCACATAATATATGTACAATATATGTATGTGTATATATATATATATATATATATATGTATATATATGAATAATCGTATGGTGATTTGTAAAAATGTATATTTTTCCATAACTTGTATGGGCTCATCTAGAATCTTAGTTGATTCTCTTTCTCTCTCTCTCTCTCTCTCTCTCTCTCTCTCTCTCTCTCTCTCTCAAATGACACATACAGCGAAAATAACTTCTCTCCTTTTCATTTAAATATGAAATTATGTAACAGTAATATCCCTCTGAGGAAGGAAATTATAAAGGATAGAGTGACAACCTTTTTTGAGAAAAGAACTTGGGTAAATAGCCTGTCTTTAAAGGCCCCTTACGTGCTGATGATCTCTCTCTCTCTCTCTCTCTCTCTCTCTCTCTCTCTTCACACAGGTCAGTATTATAATTATTTTGAATTAACTCTCATTCGTTATGCTTGTTATTTGATGATCTAATTCTGTATCTTCGGGTTCAATATAATGTAATTTTATATCACCTGTTACATTATTGTGTAATTTTCTATCTCCTATTGCATCATGATGTGATTCTATATCTCCTATTACATTATGATGTAACTCCATATCTCCTACTATATTATGATGTAATTTTATATCTCATATTACATTATGATGTAATTCAATATCCCCTATTACATTATGTTGTAATTTTATATCTTATATTACTATATTAACGTAATTCTATATCTCCTATTACATTATTATGTAGTTTTATATTTCCTGCTACATTATGATATAGTTTTCTATCTCCTGTCACATTATGATGCAATTCTATATCCTCTGCTACATTATGATATAATTTTGTATCTCCTGTTACTTTATTGTTTAGTTCTCTATCTCCTGTTACATTATGATGTAATTTCTATCTTCTGTTACATTATGATGTAATTTTCATCTCCTGTTACATTATGATGTAATTTCTATCTCCTGTTACATTATGATGTAATTTCTATCTCCTGTTACATTATGATGTAATTTCCATCTCCTGTTACATTATGATGTAATTTCCATCTCCTGTTACATTATGATGTAATTTCTATCTCCTGTTACATTATGATGTAATTTCCATCTCCTGTTACATTATGATGTAATTTCTATCTTCTGTTACATTATGATGCAATTTTATATCCTCTGCTACATTATGATATAATTTTGTATCTCCTGTTACTTTATTGTTTAGTTCTCGATCTCCTGTTACATTATGATGTAATTTTCTATCCTCTGTTACACTATGATGTAATTCTATCTCTCCTATTACATTATGGTGTAATTCTATCTCTCCTATTACATTATGGTGTAGTTCTATATTTCCTATTATATTATGGTGCACTTTTCTATCTGCTGTTACATTATGATATAATTTTCTATCTCCTGTTACATTATGATGTAATTCTATATCTCCTTTTTCAAATTCATAAATATTCCCACTGTTGATAAAGTTCCTTTCTGATGTAACTGCTTCCCTCTTCTTGCATGCTTATGTGTATGTATGTATGTTTATATGTATGTATGTATATGTGTATGTATGTATGTATGTATGTGTGTTCACACGCTGATAGAATTTCAAACGTTTTGAACATCAAAGAAGGCGTATCTTCAAACTTAGACTCTCTCTCTCTCTCTCTCTCTCTCTCTCTCTCTCTCTCTCTCTCGTTTACTTATATTTTACCTGTACATTCAATCATTTCATTCTGTTTTAAAATATTCAGATTAATATTGCTTGCTTGCGAATGCACGAAAATTATTCTGGTACTTTTATGTGAGAGAGAGAGAGAGAGAGAGGAGAGAGAGAGAGAGAGAGAGAGAGAGAGAGAGAGAGAGAGAGAGAGAGAGAGAGAGAGAGAGATAATTTCATTTAGAGATTTCACGTCTTCTGACGGAATATCAACACATATAAGAAAGAGCGAAGAGAAGAATGAGAAGAACCAAAAAAGGAGAGAGAGAGAGAGAGAGAGAGAGAGAGAGAAAAAGAGAGAGAGAGAGAGAGAGAGAGAGAGAGAGAGAGAGAGAGAGAGAGAGAGAATTTCATTTAGAGATTTCACGTCTTCTGAAGTATCAACACATATGAGAAAGAGCGAGGAGAAAGTGAGAAGACCAAAAGAAGGAGAGAGAGAGAGAGAGAGAGAGGAGAAGAGAGAGAGAGAGAGAGAGAGAGAGAGAGAGAGAGAGAGAGAGAGAGCACCCCAGCGGGAATATGGCCCCAAAGGGAAAGTCAGAGGCAATTTCACACGGGAGAGCTTTTTCAAATTTGTCTTGTAACGTCAGCTGCCTTTGCCATTGCCAAGTTCTGCAAGATATTGCTCTCGCGATTTAGAACTTTCCTAAGACTTTTTTTATAGAGGCTTCCGGCTTCATTCTTCTCCTCCTTTGCTGGGGAAGAGCTGGTTGGGGCTGGTATGGAGATGGGGCTCGTGTTCATATTATGGGGGGATATATGATGCGTGAAATCTTTCTTTAACTTCATAAGGAAAATATTAATGAATTGAGATTTAAAAACGTTCTGTAACCTGTTAAGGGGAGATGTATGATACGTGAAATGAGTCTTAAACGTTTCTTTAACTTGTTAAGGGGAAAGATATGATTTATGAAACGTTATTGAAAATATTTCTATAAATTGTTAAGGGTTAATCTATGATACAAGAAATGAGTCCTAAAGGTTTCTTCGACTTGTTAAGGGGAAATGTATGATGTGTGAAATGAGTCTTAAACGATTCTTTAACCTGTTAAGGGGTAATATATATAATATATGAAATGAGTCTTAAACGTTTCTTTAACCTGTTAAGGGGAACTCTATGATACATGAAATTAATCTTAAACGTTTCTTTAACTTGTTAAGGGGTAGTATATAATACATGAAATGAGTCTTAAACTTTTCTTTAACCTGTTAAGGGGTAATATATAATATATATGAAATGAGACTTAACGTATCTTTAACCTGATAGGGAGAATATTTTTGAATTTAGACTTGAACGTTTCTTTAACCTGTTAAGGGGAAATGTATGATGCATGAAATGAGACTTAAACGTTTCTTTAACCTGTTAAGAGGAAATGTATGGTATATGAAATGAGTCTTAAACGTTTCTTTAACTTGTTAAGAGGAAATGTATGGTATATGAAATGAGTCTTAAACGTTTCTTTAACTTGTTAAGAGGAAATGTATGGTATATGAAATGAGTCTTAAACGTTTCTTTAACTTGTTCAGGGGAAATGTATGGTATATGAAATGAGTCTTAAACGTTTCTTTAACTTGTTAAGAGGAAATGTATGGTATATGAAATGAGTCTTAAACGTTTCTTTAACATGTTAAGAGGAAATGTATGGTATATGAAATGAGTCTTAAACGTTTCTTTAACTTGTTAAGAGGAAATGTATGGTATATGAAATGAGTCTTAAACGTTTCTTTAACTTGTTCAGGGGAAATGTATGGTATATGAAATGAGTCTTAAACGTTTCTTTAACTTGTTCAGGGGAAATGTATGGTATATGAAATGAGTCTTAAACGTTTCTTTAACATGTTAAGGGGAAATGTATGATGCATGAAACGGTAGTCAAAACTTTTCTTTAACCTTTTAAGGGGAAATATAAAAGTGAAACTCTACTTAAAACATTACTTTATCTTCTTAAGGAGAGATATATAATACATAATATGAGACTTAAAACCTTTCTTTACCCTATTAAAGGGAAATGTATGATACATGAAAACCTTTCTTTATCCTGTTAAGGGGAAATGTATGATACATTAAAACGTCTTTATCCTGTTAAGGGGAAATGTATGATACATGAAAACGTTTCTTTATCCTGTTAAGGGGAAATGTATGATGCATGAAAACCTTTCTTTATCCTTTTAAGGGGAAATGTATGATACATGAAAACCTATCTTTATCCTGTTAGGGGAAATGTATGATACATGAAAACCTTTCTTTATCCTGTTAAGGGGGAAATGTATGATGCATGAAAACCTTTCTTTATCCTGTTAAG
>NC_090725.1:28732910-28742910 GCF_036898095.1 Palaemon carinicauda | reverse complement strand
ATCTCAGATATTTTTGGGGGAAATTCCGCTTTGCTTATGTTCATGGATTGTTATTTCCAGGCTTTACATACTGTAATTTTGTCTATGTTACAGTTTTAACAAGTGTAATCCTACTCCTGATTCACTGCTGTACTTAAATAGCTTTTATTTCTTTGATATTTTCGGGGAAATTCCTTTTTGCATATATTCATGAACGACTGTTATTTCAGTATTGATAGGTTTATATACTGTATTTTTGTCTATGTTACAGAATAGCTTTGAATACTGTATTTTTTTGTATGTTACAGATTCTGTAACTGTAATCTAATTCCTGATATTTTTTTCTCTGAAAAAACTATATTTCTTAGTTTTTTGGTGAAAGTCGTTTTTGCATAAGTTTACGAATGACTAGGTACTAATAGATTTTAATGCTGTTTTTACTCTATGTTACAGACTCGTTAACTGTATCATAAAACTTCATATATTTAACGTAATATTAAACACTTATTTTCTCTTGTTTATATTTATTTAGAAGGAAATATCATATATATATATATATATATATATATATATATATATATATGTATATATATGTATATATATATGTATATATATATATATATATATATATTTATGTATATATATACACACACACCCACACACACACATATATATATATATATATATATATATATATATATATATATATATATATATATATATATATATATATATATATATATATATACATTTATATGTATATACTGTATATGCATATATATATATAATATTAAAACACTGCACCAGAAAGATATTCAGTGTATCTAAAACAATTGATATTTAAATGATGGAATTATGATAGCGGCCATGATATGTCATAAGAAAGCATTATGAATCTTTTAAAAGCTTAACAAAAACATGTAATTTTCTATAAATAAGATTTTATTTTCCCTCCAAACACACTGTTAAAAAATCCGTAATTTTAATCGGAAATTCTCCGTAAAAATATACTGTCCTCACCCATATTTCAATAAAATACAGGCGACCCTAATGTATATCCTACTCTGTTATTATCTTTTACGGGTTGGTGACCATAATATCACTATACGACAATATATCCGTTTTTAAAACGGTAAATGCCTGGCAACATTTATTCCAGGATTTTTTTTTTTTTTTTTTTACCTCAAATTTTTAAAAATGCAAAGTAGGATATATAATATCAGACATTTTTTTCCGAAGGTAAATTAAGTTTAAGAAGCTCTGGCTCGCGTAAATTAACCCGAGTTTTAACGAGGGCCATTTTATGTTCTTGGTATTCAAATTAGAGAGAATCTGATCTGAAAAGAAACTTTGTAAGTGTATAAAGAAACCTATTATGGGACTTTTCTCTGAATATTTGCATGTAATTATTGTTTAAGACTTTGAACCAGTTTTGATTATTATTATTATTATTATTATTATTATTATTATTATTATTATTGTTGTTGTTGTAGTTGTTGTTGTTGTTGTTTTTGTTGTTGTTGTTATTGTTATTATTATTATCATTATTAATATTATTACTATTATCGTTATTATCATTATTATTATTATTATTATTATTATTATTATTATCATCATCATTATTATTATTTTTTATTAAAATTATTATTACTTTTATTATTATTATTATCATTATTATTATTAGGTAAGCTACAACCCTACTTGGAAAAGCAAGATGCTATAAGGCCTAGGGCTCCAACAGGGAAAAATAGGCCAGTGAGGAAAGGAAATAAGTAATATAAACTATATGAAAAGTAATGAATAATAAATATAAAGTATCCTGATCAGTAACAACGTTAAAATAGATATGTTATATATAAACTATGAAGAGAGACTTATTTCAACCTGTTCAGCATAAAAGTTTGAACTTATGAAGTACCTTAACCTGTATACCATAGTCTTTCACTGTGTTGGGTTAGAAATCTCTAGCTTGAGGGTACACTCGAGCACACTATTCTATGTTGTTTCTCTTCCTCTTGTTATTTTCATGTTTTTATATTTTATATATGAAAGATTTATTTTAATGTTATTATGATTTATATAAGAAAGATTTATTTTAATGTTATTATTGTTGTTAAACCTCTCTTGTAGTTTTTCCTTAATTCCATTCCCCACTGGGGTATTTGCCCTGTTGGAGCCCTTGGGCTTATAGCATTACGCTTTTCCAACTAGGGTTGTAACTTAGCAAGTAATAATAATAATGATAATAATAATAATAATAATAATAATAATAATGATAATAATAATAATGATGATGATGATGATAATAATAATAATAATAATAATAATAATAATAATAATAATAATAATATTTCCGATCAGGAAGATGATTCCACAATCTAATCAAAGCTGATGTAAAGATTTTGCTTATATTTTCTATCATAATAACTACTTGGTATATTCATGTAATCTAGAATCCTTCTTTTTTATATACTCCCTTTGTGATACAGGATGGGGGAAGTGTTGCAATAATGTTAGAAGTTAATCAAGTTTAATTAATTGGAAGGTGAGTGCTTTACTTTTAATTGTGGAGAAGCGATCTTCACTTACTTAATCAATTTGGTTGTTGAGAAGGTAATCAAGTAAAGCCGTTATTATAATTATTATTATTATTATTATTATTATTATTTTTACTACTACTACTACTACTACTACTACTACTACTACTACTACTACTACTACTACTACTACTACTACTATTATTATTATTATTATCATTATTATTATTAGTAGTAGTATTACAAGCACACTATTCTATTTTTTTCATATTATTTTTCCTCACCAGGCTATTTTCCCTGTGGGAGCCCTTGGGCTCATAGCATCCTGCTTTTCCAATCTGGATTGTAGCTTAGATAATGATCAGGCTGAACCATATTATTATTATTATTATTATTATTATTAGTAGTAGTAGTAGTAGTAGTAGTAGTAGTAGTAGTACAGGCATTCTATTCTATCTCTTGTCCTTATTTCCTTTCTTCACTGGGCTATTTTCCCTGTTGTAGCCCTTGAGCTCATAGCATCCTGATTTTCCAATTAGGTCTGTAGCTTAATAATAATTAATATTATTGTTTGCCAAGCTACAACCCTAGTTGGAAAAGCAGGATGCTAAAAGCCCAAGGGCCCCAACAAGGAAAATAGCTCATTGGGGAAAGGAAATAAGGAAACAAACTAAAAGAGAAGCTTAAGATTAATAACATTAAAATAAATCTTTCATATATAAACTATAAAAACTTCAAAATAACAAGAGACGAAAAAAATAATAATCTCAAATCTCAAATCAAATTAAAGAATGAAAAATAAAAATCTTTTTAAAATGGAATCAAGTAATTTCAGCTCTAAGCCGAAGTGTTAAAGACCACCTGTTTCTTGCTAATGACTTTGCCGTTGAAACTTAAGATTAAACTTTTGGGGGATTTGATATGTAATTAGATCCGTTTGGAGAGAGAGAGAGAGAGAGAGAGAGAGAGAGAGAGAGAGAGAGAGAGAGAGAGAGAGAGAATCTTGTTCAACGAGAAAGTGGAACTTTTAAAAATCTATTTGCTTTCATTCTTTATTCCCGGTTGATTAATATTGCTATCTATTCTCAACCAGTATACACGACCTGTCAAAAATGATGGCTAAATATTTAGGTATACACATGCACACACACACACACGGATTCAACCTTTCCTACCCCCTTCCCCATTCCTAGCTACATAGCACTAGTTTGGGCAATTTTTGGGAGATTGTTGTTTTCCGAGTGGATGCCGTTCAGTGTGACAGGAATATATATACAGTATATATATATGTATATATATATATATATATATATATATATATATATATATGTATATATATATACACACATATAGGCTATATATATATATATATATATATATATATATATACAGTATATATATATTTACTGTATATATATGTATATATATATTTATATATATGTGTGTGTATGTATATATATATATATATATATATATATATATATATATATATATATATATATATTCATATACATATATATACATACCTTATATATATATATATATATATATATATATATATATATATTCATATACATATACATATATCTACATACTATATATATATATATATATATATATATATATATATATATATATACATATATATATATATTGGTGTGCTACTGTCTTAAGCACACATTTGAGTATGAGTTGTTTTCAGATGTATTTAGATGGTTTATTGAACACATCTTGGTGGTTTTTTAAGTTTTATTGTATATAAACAACTGAGTTAAACATCTCCATCACTGGAGGAAGCTGTGTTGGTCCACATGACCAATTCTGGTGAAGTTTAGATAAGAACTGAACAAATTACTGATATCCCAAATATCGTATGCTTGGTTTACTTTAGACACGTGACGGAATCGGAAGACACCTGCATCCGGTGACGTCACAAACTTTCACACGAAGAGTTAATGTGTTGACACTAAGAAAGAATGACAACTTAGCATCTTACATCCTGTACACAATTTGAGTTGACCATAGCAAATCTCACGGCCAGCTCTTCCAACCAACATGACATATTACGTCATTTGTTTTAAACATGCAATATTACTATTCTAATCATTACATATGCTCGGCCAGCTATCTCAATTTTTTTACAAAAATTTAACAACAAGCCGAAACATGGTTATTAGGTGTGACTGGACATACGTATCATTCATTGTCCAAAACTAGCTATATCCAACTGAGGACGAATGTCCAAATAGGCACATCAAAATTAATAACAATAATGCATACAAAAAAAGATATTACCAAAGCAAAAAGAAAAATGCATGATAAAACCAAGATCATATATATGGTACATTGCTAGCAAATGATTACATGGTACCAAAAAACAAAACAAATTCTGACTTACAAATGATTCGGTAACTTGATAAAGAATAATTGTTACCTTTGTCAGAAACAAGATACTCAATATTCAGTGCACAAATACGAATTCCTGGTACGTACACGTACCACGGTTTCGTACATATATATATATATTTATATATAGGGCTGATACATTTTATTAGATGCCCATAGATTCTGTTATATATCTTATATATTTTTTTTTTTTTTTTTTTTTCTCTTTTCTTTTTTAACATTCCGGCTTATATATTTTTATTAGATGCCGAGAGAAAAAAATGATTTATATCCTTTTTTATTTTATTTATTTTTTTTAAATGTTATTTTAAATGTATTTTTAACAATGCAAATGTAGAGAATTTCTTTAATTTCATATTACTAGCGTACTAGTCAGCTTTTCATACAAACATCATCCTGACAAATTACTCCCTTAGCGAATGAGGTGGCCACTCATACAGCTTTGAATTGTATCAGGTAAGGGGTATTGTCAGGGCTATTCAACTCGTTCCTTTGTAGCTGCTTGCTGTGCCGTAACCTACGCCAAACAAGGATGTTCACGGCGATAAAAATCAACGCCGTTACCGATAAACCTGCTAGTAATATAGGTTGAAGAATCTCTGTGTAAGTCGGCGACAGGTGGTCCTTTTCGGTAAGTTTCATTAAGTGTTTCGCCACACTTCCTTTATAGGGGAGAGGAAGTGCGGGCGTTGTAGAGGTCCACGTGAAGTTCGCGAAGTAAGCACGTTCTCTGATGATTGTCCGTAGGCCAGTCACCATGGAATTCGGGGAAGTCCCGATACAGCCATCTGCTGCGACGAAGATGTGGTTAAATGATGTGGATCCGTCAGGGCATGATATATTGAAGCCGTCCTTGTCGTATCGTATCCATGAGCCATTATTTAGTCTGCAATTGAATTCTTTATTGTCAAAGGGATAAAGCTTATCCAGACAATTTTCACTTGTATGGGAGAGAGCACCGTCTAGCACTATACCTAACTCGCATGAATCCATCAAGTTTTTACGGAATTCAAATGAGTCAGCTGTACATATTTTTCTATCCATTGCGTCTGAACAGTGAGTTAATTGATTTAAGTCTTTAATGACCGTATATGTTTCCTTGTCTGGGGAAATCAATACGTGTCCTGTCAAACTGGATATTACTGGATTTGAGTGATTCGTCATGAAAGTCGGAAATGGTGATATCCTGTAAGATTGCCAGGCATCAGAAGAATCAAAGGGAATTGTAATCCTAATCTTGTTATTATCTACGTTTACTGTAATTAGGCTGTAATAAAATTCTAACCTATGTTCGTCTAACAAAGGAACATAGCCTAGTTTATCCCTAGTGTTCTCCAGAACTAATTTTAAGTAACGTATAGGCAACAAATGGGGCGACAATACACCTTTAGTTGCTAACGTGATAGCTTCTACATAATCCTTGGATTTCTCAATGAAATGTGCAATTCTGTTATGTATGTGATCTATCTTTGAATCATAATACGTTAATGTTGCTAACAAATCCTGTACTTCCATAATTTGAACGATATTATCTGAATGTTCATTTAACAAATCCATAATTTTATTGATTGAAGCTAACTGATCCCTTAGTTCTGACATAATCAATTCATCTTTATGAGTCAAGAACTCAATTTTCTTATTTTGATTACTAATTTTAAGACGATTGGAAAGTCCTAAACCTAAACTTGCAACAGACCCAAAGATGCTTAATGCAGCATAAATGAACGGATTCCGTCTTTCTTTTTGTTCGTGTCCTACAGTCCACATCAAAAGGTCATAAGCCAAAGATCCTGTCTCTCCAGTCTTATTCTTTAAGTCATCAGATAGCATCTCTGCAACTTTTAATGTTGAGCTAAGCAAACTCTTAGTAGTCAAATGAAAATGTCTCCTATGCAACTCATCCAATGATGCAGAAAACCTTGAAATGGCGGTTCTTAAGCTAGTGACATCATTCTCTTGAAGAAAAATTGCTTGCATATGCACTTCGACAATTACGTTGGTTGATGTAATAAAAATGTCTTCTTGTCTTTCAACTATATTTCCATATTTAAAATATATATTCTTAGTCTTAGAACTCATCCCATACGAAAAAAATGTCTGAGCGAACAATATCACTCCCAACAACAAAAAATTCATCTTGGAAACCTGTAACGAGAAAAAATATATGTAATTACTCCTGTATTAAAAAGAAAACTTTTAAATTAAAATTAAAATTTTTCCTCACTTCTTTTTAATTTCTTATGTGAGACAATGGTACTATTCTCTCATCCGTGGGTTGGGCTACATTTTGAATTCTAAACCTATTGGCCGTTAATATTTCCAAAATGTTAAATGGGCCTTCAAACTTAGGTGTTAGTTTATAGTTGAGCCCTTTTCTGACATTGATTTGAATATAGATGTTATCACCCACGGTATATGTTTTAGTTGGTTTCGCTATTTTATCATGATTCCTTTTCATTATGATTTGTGATTCTTCTAAATTCTTTCGAAGGATATCATATCGACTTATACTTGCATTTATACATTCTTTTAAAGGATTTGATAGATTAGTTGTAGGCGTTAATACATGGAAAGGTGTTCTAACTGGGGTACCATACAATGCTTCATGCGGTGACATTTTAATTGATATATGATATGAATGATTCAGAGTACTCAGTGCCGCCGGTATTGCAATATCCCAGTTGGGGTCTGATCCCCCTAGTGTTACCCTTAATATATTTAATATCTTCCTATTTGCTCTTTCCACTAGCCCATTCGACTCTGGGTGATATATCATGGTATTGATCTTCTTTATTTTGAGGAATTCACACAATGAGGTAAGAAAGTGATTATTAAATTCACCACCCGAGTCTGAGATTATCATGTGTGGAATTCCATGTTTACAAATGTAACACTCGTAAAACTTCCTAGCGCATTCAATCGCAGTTTTAGTTTTAAGCGCTATTAGTTCTGTATATCGAGTTAAAGCATCTATAATTACTAAGAGGTGCTTATTCCCTCTGTCTGACTCGTAAAATCCTGTTAACAAATCTAAATGTATTCTTTCAAAGGGTTGATTGGGAACAGGATAAGTTCCTAAGCTAACAGGTGTTTTCGTATGCCCTTTGTTTTCCTGACATGTGCGACAATTAGCTATGTGTCTTTTTATATCTGTAAGCATTGTATGCCAATAAAACAATGATTTGGCTTTCTGTGACATTAATCGTAAAAAATCTTTCACGGAGATATTATCGTTAGTAACCCAAGTGGAATTACCTAAAATGTCCTGATATTCGTTAAGCCTATCAGCTATGAGAGCTGCTCTCTCAACAACATTAAGCCGATTCATAGTGGCTTGATTAAGTGTATTTCGTAACGTTAACACTACATCCAAAGCTTCTTCACCCCCATAGATCGCGCGTAACCTAACTTTGAAATCATCCCAAGTAACTGCTTCCTGAAATGAAACACCTCTTAAATACGCACTCGCATCCCCCTTAGAAAAATCTATAAAACTTTTAGCTTCTTGTAATTGTACAAAAGGATCTACGATTTGTTTGGCATTTAAATGGGCATCAACGGATGAAATCCATGACTCCACATTTTGTGGCAAGAACCCGTTGACACGGCCTTGAAAAGGAAGGATTGCTGACCTGGCATTTACAAGCGTCACAATTGGAGGAGGATTAGCCTGGCCTACACCACTAGGTCCAGGGGTAGGGCTGACAGGAGGAGCCATGACTGCTGTATTCTTTTTTTTTCTATCTCTTTGACCCCTTTCAATCCTATCAAAATATCTATATGAGTACAGACGCCCACTGCGTAAACGCATATGTATAATAAAATTCCCCCAACAATGTTACTAATCCCAATACATTTCCCCCCAAGAGTTTATGAAAGAAAAAGGAATTAGCACAAAGAAAGAAAAATTCTAAATGAGAATTAGCACTAAGAAAGAAAAATTCTAAATGAGAATTCGGAGTTTCTTATAACAAAGTTTAGGAATTCACTCACCCCAGTAATATTTGACTAACGACTTGTGATAACTACACTTCACTGCACAAACTGAAATGAATACAAAATCTTTGTACTTAGCTTTATATGTAGTCGAGTCGTCTCTCTCTCTCTCTCTCTTGATGTTTTGTTAGCGATGTCTCGTTCTAGTTTCTTGTAGAATGTAGGTCTTCCTGGATATGTTTTGCAATAGTTGAATGCCAGTCCTTGGGTTTCCTAGGATGTTGATTGAAGATTCTATTTGTATACTAACATATGTTGGTGTTAGCATTTTCGTTGGACTCAGTCAAAATTGTAGATATTTGTAGATAGTTCTGAGTTCTTGAAGATCTTTATCAGGTATTACAGCTTTTATGTTGAAGTCTTGAAGATATATCTCTGGTTTTACAGCTATTTATTTTTGAAGTCTTGAAGATATTTCTCTAATTCTTAGAGTATAACCGCTGTCTTTGAGTTTAAGCGCTGCCACCATTTATTGGTGTGCTACTGTCTTAAGCACACATTTGAGTATGAGTTGTTTTCAGATGTATTTAGATGGTTTATTGAACACATCTTGGTGGTTTTTTAAGTTTTATTGTATATAAACAACTGAGTTAAACATCTCCATCACTGGAGGAAGCTGTGTTGGTCCACATGACCAATTCTGGTGAAGTTTAGATAAGAACTGAACAAATTACTGATATCCCAAATATCGTATGCTTGGTTTACTTTAGACACGTGACGGAATCGGAAGACACCTGCATCCGGTGACGTCACAAACTTTCACACGAAGAGTTAATGTGTTGACACTAAGAAAGAATGACAACTTAGCATCTTACATCCTGTACACAATTTGAGTTGACCATAGCAAATCTCACGGCCAGCTCTTCCAACCAACATGACATATTACGTCATTTGTTTTAAACATGCAATATTACTATTCTAATCATTACATATATATGTATACGGTATATATAGATGTATATGAATATATATATATATATATATATATATATATATATATATATATATATATATATATATATATATACACCCAGACACTTGTCCTTTCTCATATAAGGGAGATTGTCCCATTGCCATTTTTA
>NC_090725.1:28722781-28727781 GCF_036898095.1 Palaemon carinicauda | reverse complement strand
ACACTCATCATCTCAGTAATCTTCACAACACCTGCCATTCTTCATCTCAGTCATGAAACTCTTTTCATCTCAGTAATCTTCATACACCTGCCATTCTTCATCTCAGTCGTGCCACTCTCATCATCTCAGTAATCTTCACTACACCTGCCATTCTTCATCTCAGTCATGAAACTCTTTTCATCTCAGTAATCTTCATACACCTGCCATTCTTCATCTCAGTTGTGGCACTCTCATCATCTCAGTAATCTTCACAACACCTGCCATTCTTCATCTCAGTCATGAAACTCTTTTCATCTCAGTAATCTTCACTACACCTGCCATTCTTCATCTCAGTCGTGACACTCATCATCTCAGTAATCTTCACTACACCTGCAATTCTTCATCTCAATCGTGACACTCATCATCTCAGTAATCTTCACAACACCTGCCATTCTTCATCTCAGTCATGAAACTCTTTTCATCTCAGTAATCTTCACTACACCTGCCATTCTTCATCTCAGTCATGAAACTCTTTTCATCTCAGTAATCTTCACAACACCTGCCATTCTTCATCTCAGTCGTGACACTCATCATCTCAGTAATCTTCACAACACCTGCCATTCTTCATCTCAGTCATGAAACTCTTTTCATCTCAGTAATCTTCATACACCTGCCATTCTTCATCTCAGTCGTGCCACTCTCATCATCTCAATAATCTTCACTACACCTGCCATTCTTCATCTCAGTTGTGGCACTCTCATCATCTCAGTAATCTTCACAACACCTGCCATTCTTCATCTCAGTCATGAAACTCTTTCCATCCCAGTTATCTTTACTATACCTGCCATTCTTCTCAAGTCTTGAATCTTTGCCACCAAATACTCTTAGCCATTAGTGGAGATTATTTCAGATCACTGATCACCGAGAATCCCTTCCACTTTTCGTTCAGTTGTTGTCGAGAAAAAGTTCCATTTTCCATTTAGTAAATTAATTTTCAACGAGACTGAATTCAATTGTCTTCTCTTTTATGTTTCTCTTTCTCTAAACGAATTTCTATGATTACTTGAATGGTTTTAATAGATTTTATTATAAATTCCTTTTGTCTCTGTGCTTCATTTTGTTAGAATTAATTTAATACAATTTCCTGAAGACTTTTAGCAACGTTTTCTTTTAAATTCATCTTGTCTTTGATGTCTCTTCCTTATATTTTTATCGTTCCTTTTGTTTTTACATTCTATTTATCTTTCTCACTAGAACTTTACTCAGATCTTTCTCAAATGCATCCTCCCTTTGAGTTTCTAAAAATTCAAATAAATTCGTAATTATTTTCGCTGATATCGAAATATTAAAGCATTTCTTATCAAGTAATGGCTATTGCCATGATATATTTCTTTTCAGGTAATGGCTATTCCCATGTAAGACTTCTTATTAAGTAATGGTTATTGCCATGAAATAATTCTTTCTAAATAATGGCTAGTGCCCTGAAATATTTCCCTTCAGGTAAGGGCCATTGCCATGATATATTCCTTATCAAGTGATAGTAATGCTACGATATATTTCTTTCCAAGTAAAGGCCATTGCCATGATATATTTCTTGTCAAGTAAAGGCCAGTGCCATGATATATTTCTTTTCCAGTAATGGCCAGTGCCATGATATATTTTTATTAATTAATGGACATTAGTTTGATATATTTCTTATCTAGTAATGGCCATTACCATGATATATTTCTTATCAAGTAATTGCCATTACCATAATATATTGCTTATCAAGTAATAGCCATTGCCGTGGTCCTTGTCATGATACATTTTTTATTAATAATGGCCATTGTCATGATATATAAATTTCTTATCAAATAATGGCCATTGTCATGATATATATATATATATATATATATATATATATATATATATATATATATATATATATATATAGTAATGGCTATTGTCATGATATATATATATATATATATATATATATATATATATATTTCTTATCAAGTAATGCCATTGTTACGATATATTTAATTTCAAGTAATGGCCATTGCCATGATATATTTCTTATCAAGTAAAGTGCATTGCCATAATATATTTTTTTCAGGTAATGGCCATTGCCATGATATATTTATTATCAAGTAATGGCCATTGCCATGATATATTTCTTATCAGGTAATGTGTGTATTGAAGACTTGAGAGAGAGAGAGAGAGGAGAGAGAGAGAGAGAGAGAGAGAGAGAGAGAGAGAGAGAGAGAGAGAGACTCTAGTATTCATAGAGTTAGATTTAACTCACAGTATAGAACCTAAAGAGAGAGAGAGAGAGAGAGAGAGAGAGAGAGAGAGAGAGAGAGAGATTTCCCATCTTGCTCTCGAAGAAGGATATTGCTCGAAGCTTTTAAGTGTGATTAACCTTGAGCCAAAAGGTGAAATTACCTTTCAAGGTCCTCTTGACCAAGAAAACATACATGTAATAAAGGACAATAAAGAGATAAGAATAAAGAAGGCTTGATAAATTAACCTACCGGTTTAACGAACTTGTATACCATCAGATGGATGCGATAAACTGACTTAAACATAAATTTTAAAAAGGACACTCCATAATCAAACCATTGTTCTCTAAGTCTTGGGTACTGCCATAGCCTCTGTACCATGGCCTTCCAATGTCTTGGGTTAGAGTTCTCTTGCTTGAGGGTACACTCGGGCACGCTATCCTATCTTATTTCTCTTCCTCTTGTTTTGTTAAAGTTTTTATAGTTTATATAAGAAATATTTATTCAAATTTTACTGTTCTTATAATATCTTATTTTTCCTCGTTTCCTTTCCTCACAGTGTTATTTTCCCTGATGGAGCCCCTGGGCTTATAGCATCCTGCTTTTCCAACTAGGGTGTAGCTTAGCAAGTAGTAATAATAATAATAATAATAATATTAATAATAATAATAATAATAAGTTGGTTTGCTGTGAGCGATCAGACGAAAATCTCCCACCATCACCAATCCGCACTGGCCAGCGTGGTGATGAAATCTGGTCAAACTCCATACATGAATAATATGCCTGGGGCTTTTGTCCTGCAGTGGACTAGAAACAGCTGCACTTATTGTTGTTGTTCTCATTCAAAGAGAGCATCAAACATAATGTTTTGAATAGTTATAACCTTCGAATGCAGTTTGTTAAGAAGGAAATACTGAATGGACTTGCATAACAACATTGTCTTCTACAAAGAGAGAAAGTATAGTTGAAGGCTAAGTTTAAGATATGGATGAAATGTTATTAAGTAGTTTGGAATCTTGATAAAGTAAAGAATAAATTATATTTAATGATTCTTTACTTACTTTACTTTGACAGCTGTTTTCCGGTCCTATACAGCAGGGGAACCCTACTCTCTACAGGACTTCCATTGTCATTTGATCTTGTTCGTTCAGTTAAAGTAGTTGTGCAGTCGACATTATTCACCAATTGATATGATTCCAATAACTCAATAAATGTAAAAGCAACAGGATTTGATGCGTCATCCATACAAAGATTGAAGTCTCCACCAATAACTAATTCATTTTTCTCCATGATAATCGTTTTAATGATTCATCAAAACATTATTATTATTATTATTATTATTATTATTATTATTATTATTATTATTATTATTATTACTTACTTACTTACTTACTTACTTACTTACTAAGCTACAACCATAGTTGGAAAAGCAGGATGCTATAAGCCCAGGAGCCCCAACAGGGAAAATAACCCAGTGAAGAAAGGAAACAAGGAAAAATAAAATATTTCAAGTACAGTAACAACATTAAAATAAATATTTCCTATATAAACTATAAAAACTTCAACACAACAAGAGGAAGAAAAATTAGATAAAATAATGAAACAATATATTTTGAATAGTTATAACCTTCGAAAACAACTAGTTGAGAATAAAATACTGAATGAACTAGCAAAACAACATTGTCTACTACAGAGAAAGGAAGGTTGGAGGTAAGGATTTAAACAAAGCCTAACTCCCAAGCAATTAAAGCAGGTTCCTTTGAAAAGTGAGAGAGATTACAGATTACCCACAAATCTCTGGAAGTAACGATGTTGCAGTGAATGGTGTCATTGTTAAGACTGCCTGATGTAAAATGACTTCATTTTCAATATTCATCATCATCATGATGTTGTTAATAGTTTATATGTGACATGTCTGTTTTGACGCTATTACTTTTTTTTAGAATGATTTATTGTTACTTTGTTCTCTTCATTTATTTATTTCCTTATTTCCTTTCCTCACTGGGCTATTTTTCCCTGTTGGAGCCCCTGGGCTTATAGCATCTTGCTTTTCCAACTAGGGTTGTAGCTTGGATAATAATAATAATAATAATAATAATAATAATAATAATATTACACAAAGAGCCTCAATATTCAGTGATAATTAAATTCTAAATTCAATGGCTGATGAATTAACTGTTTTTATGAAACGCAATTACAATTAGTTAATGGAAACAATTCAGACTAATTATAATTGAAATAGAAATTACAAGAAATAGGGTATTAATTAAATTCAGAAACAATAACAGACATATCAGCTGCTCCAATTAAAGTTTAAAGGTCGCCACATTAAGCTAGGACCAGGGAGAGCCAGGTAATGGCTGCTGAGGACTCAACAGGTAGACTCATAGACTCTCCCAACTCTTCCATCCCTAGCTCACAAGGATGGTAAGGTTACAGACACTATTAGAAGCTATCAACCTTGAGTAGTCTCGAACTCCCGTCCAGCAGATCAATAGGCAGGGACGTATCCAATAGGCTACCGCAACCCATGCGAAGGACATGACCAAACCATCTCCATCTACCCCTCACCCTGATCTCATCCGCATATGGCACTCGAGTAATCTCTCTTATAGTTTCGTTTCTAATCCTGTCCTGTCATTTAACTACCAATATTCTTCTCTAAATTATTTCACGAAAATTAATATATACGGAATATATTCAGTAGCATTATTCATTGTCAAGTATTATAAAAGCAGAGTTGAATATTCCAAACAT
>NC_090725.1:28705281-28717781 GCF_036898095.1 Palaemon carinicauda | reverse complement strand
AAAAAACAGGATTAATATATACTCAAATATTCGAAGCTCTTTTCGAAATATATTCACCAATGGGAGGGTGATTTATTTTAGTACCTATTTGCATTGCAATGGCTCGGTTGAATGTCATTATTTGTAAAAAAAAAAAAAAAAAAAAAAAAAAAACAGGATTAATATATACTCAAATATTCGAAGCTCTTTTCGAAATATATTCACCAATGGGAGGGTGATTTATTTTAGTACCTATTTGCATTGCAATGGTTCGGTCGAATGTCATTATTTGTATAAAAAAAAAAAAAAAAAAAAAAAAAAAAAAAAAAAAACAGGATTAATATATGCTCAAATATTCGAAGCTCTTTTCGAAATATATTCACCAATGGGAGGGTGATTTATTTTAGTACCTATTTGCATTGCAATGGCTCGGTTGAATGTCATTATTTGTAAAAAAAAAAAAAAAAAAAAAAAAAAACAGGATTAATATATACTCAAATATTCGAAGCTCTTTTCGAAATATATTCACCAATGGGAGGGTGATTTATTTTAGTACCTATTTGCATTGCAATGGCTCGGTTGAATGTCATTATTTGTAAAAAAAAAAAAAAAAAAAAAAAAAAAAAAAAAAAAAAAAACAGGATTAATATATGCTCAAATATTCGAAGCTCTTTTCGAAATATATTCACCAATGGGAGGGTGATTTATTTTAGTACCTATTTGCATTGCAATGGCTCGGTCGAATGTCATTATTTGTATAAAAAAAAAAAAAAAAAAAAAAAAAAAAAAAAAAAAAAAACAGGATTAATATATGCTCAAATATTCGAAGCTCTTTTCGAAATATATTCACCAATGGGAGGGTGATTTATTTTAGTACCTATTTGCATTGCAATGGTTCGGTTGAATGTCATTACTTGTAAAAAAAAAAAAAAAAAAAAAAAAAAAAAAAAAAAAAAAAAACAGGATTAATATATACTCAAATATTCGAAGCTCTTTTCGAAATATATTCACCAATGGGAGGGTGATTTATTTTAGTACCTATTTGCATTGCAATGGTTCGGTCGAATGTCATTATTTGTATAAAAAAAAAAAAAAAAAAAAAAAAAAAAAAAAAAAAAACAGGATTAATATATGCTCAAATATTCGAAGCTCTTTTCGAAATATATTCACCAATGGGAGGGTGATTTATTTTAGTACCTATTTGCATTGCAATGGCTCGGTTGAATGTCATTATTTGTAAAAAAAAAAAAAAAAAAAAAAAAAAACAGGATTAATATATACTCAAATATTCGAAGCTCTTTTCGAAATATATTCACCAATGGGAGGGTGATTTATTTTAGTACCTATTTGCATTGCAATGGCTCGGTTGAATGTCATTATTTGTAAAAAAAAAAAAAAAAAAAAAAAAAAAAAAAAAAAAAAAACAGGATTAATATATGCTCAAATATTCGAAGCTCTTTTCGAAATATATTCACCAATGGGAGGGTGATTTATTTTAGTACCTATTTGCATTGCAATGGCTCGGTTGAATGTCATTATTTGAAAAAAAAAAAAAAAAAAAAAAAAAAAAAAAAAAAAAACAGGATTAATATATACTCAAATATTCGAAGCTCTTTTCGAAATATATTCACCAATGGGAGGGTGATTTATTTTAGTACCTATTTGCATTGCAATGGCTCGGTTGAATGTCATTATTTGTAAAAAAAAAAAAAAAAAAAAAAAAAACAGGATTAATATATACTCAAATATTCGAAGCTCTTTTCGAAATATATTCACCAATGGGAGGGTGATTTATTTTAGTACCTATTTGCATTGCAATGGCTCGGTTGAATGTCATTATTTGAAGAAAAAAAAAAAAAAAAAAAAAAAAAAAAAAAAAAAAAAAAACAGGATTAATATATACTCAAATATTCGAAGCTCTTTTCGAAATATATTCACCAATGAGAGGGTGATTTATTTTAATACCTATTTGCATTGCAATGGCTCGGTTGAATGTCATTATTTGTAAAAAAAAAAAAAAAAAAAAAAAAAAACAGGATTAATATATACTCAAATATTCGAAGCTCTTTTCGAAATATATTCACCAATGGGAGGGTGATTTATTTTAGTACCTATTTGCATTGCAATGGCTCGGTTGAATGTCATTATTTGAAAAAAAAAAAAAAAAAAAAAAAAAAAAAAAAAAAAAAAAAAAAACAGGATTAATATATACTCAAATATTCGAAGCTCTTTTCGAAATATATTCACCAATGGGAGGGTGATTTATTTTAGTACCTATTTGCATTGCAATGGCTCGGTTGAATGTCATTATTTGAAAAAAAAAAAAAAAAAAAAAAAAAAAAAAAAAAAACAGGATTAATATATACTCAAATATTCGAAGCTCTTTTCGAAATATATTCACCAATGGGAGGGTGATTTATTTTAGTACCTATTTGCATTGCAATGGCTCGGTTGAATGTCATTATTTGTAAAAAAAAAAAAAAAAAAAAAAAAAAACAGGATTAATATATACTCAAATATTCGAAGCTCTTTTCGAAATTTATTCACCAATGGGAGGGTGATTTATTTTAGTACCTATTTGCATTGCAATGGCTCGGTTGAATGTCATTATTTGAAGAAAAAAAAAAAAAAAAAAAAAAAAAAAAAAAAAAACAGGATTAATATATACTCAAATATTCGAAGCTCTTTTCGAAATATATTCACCAATGGGAGGGTGATTTATTTTAGTACCTATTTGCATTGCAATGGCTCGGTTGAATGTCATTATTTGAAAAAAAAAAAAAAAAAAAAAAAAAAAAAAAAAAAAAACAGGATTAATATATACTCAAATATTCGAAGCTCTTTTCGAAATTTATTCACCAATGGGAGGGTGATTTATTTTAGTACCTATTTGCATTGCAATGGCTCGGTTGAATGTCATTATTTGAAAAAAAAAAAAAAAAAAAAAAAAAAAAAAACAGGATTAATATATACTCAAATATTCGAAGCTCTTTTCGAAATATATTCACCAATGGGAGGGTGATTTATTTTAGTACCTATTTGCATTGCAATGGCTCGGTTGAATGTCATTATTTGAAAAAAAAAAAAAAAAAAAAAAAAAAAAAAAAAAAAAAACAGGATTAATATATACTCAAATATTCGAAGCTCTTTTCGAAATATATTCACCAATGGGAGGGTGATTTATTTTAGTACCTATTTGCATTGCAATGGCTCGGTTGAATGTCATTATTTGAAGAAAAAAAAAAAAAAAAAAAAAAAAAAACAGGATTAATATATACTCAAATATTCGAAGCTCTTTTCGAAATATATTCACCAATGGGAGGGTGATTTATTTTAGTACCTATTTGCATTGCAATGGCTCGGTTGAATGTCATTATTTGTAAAAAAAAAAAAAAAAAAAAAAACCGGATTAATATATACTCAAATATTCGAAGCTCTTTTCGAAATATATTCACCAATGGGAGGGTGATTTATTTTAGTACCTATTTGCATTGCAATGGCTCGGTTGAATGTCATTATTTGAAGAAAAAAAAAAAAAAAAAAAAAAAAAAAAAAAAAAAACAGGATTAATATATACTCAAATATTCGAAGCTCTTTTCGAAATATATTCACCAATGGGAGGGTGATTTATTTTAGTACCTATTTGCATTGCAATTGCTCGGTTGAATGTCATTATTTGAAAAAAAAAAAAAAAAAAAAAAAAAAAAAAAAAAAAACAGGATTAATATATACTCAAATATTCGAAGCTCTTTTCGAAATATATTCACCAATGGGAGGGTGATTTATTTTAGTACCTATTTGCATTGCAATGGCTCGGTTGAATGTCATTATTTGAAAAAAAAAAAAAAAAAAGAAAAAAAAAAAAAAAACAGGATTAATATATACTCAAATATTCGAAGCTCTTTTCGAAATATATTCACCAATGGGAGGGTGATTTATTTTAGTACCTATTTGCATTGCAATGGCTCGGTTGAATGTCATTATTTGAAAAAAAAAAAAAAAGAAAAAAAAAAAAAAAAAACAGGATTAATATATACTCAAATATTCGAAGCTCTTTTCGAAATATATTCACCAATGGGAGGGTGATTTATTTTAGTACCTATTTGCATTGCAATGGCTCGGTTGAATGTCATTATTTGTAAAAAAAAAAAAAAAAAAAACAGGATTAATATATACTCAAATATTCGAAGCTCTTTTCGAAATATATTCACCAATGGGAGGGTGATTTATTTTAATACCTATTTGCATTGCAATGGCTCGGTTGAATGTCATTATTTGTAAAAAAAAAAAAAAAAAAAAAAACAGGATTAATATATACTCAAATATTCGAAGCTCTTTTCGAAATATATTCACCAATGGGAGGGTGATTTATTTTAGTACCTATTTGCATTGCAATGGCTCGGTTGAATGTCATTATTTGAAGAAAAAAAAAAAAAAAAAAAAAAAAAAACAGGATTAATATATACTCAAATATTCGAAGCTCTTTTCGAAATATATTCACCAATGGGAGGGTGATTTATTTTAGTACCTATTTGCATTGCAATGGCTCGGTTGAATGTCATTATTTGAAAAAAAAAAAAAAAAAAAAAAAAAAAAAAAAACAGGATTAATATATACTCAAATATTCGAAGCTCTTTTCGAAATATATTCACCAATGGGAGGGTGATTTATTTTAGTACCTATTTGCATTGCAATGGCTCGGTTGAATGTCATTATTTGAAAAAAAAAAAAAAAAAAAAAAAAAAACAGGATTAATATATACTCAAATATTCGAAGCTCTTTTCGAAATATATTCACCAATGGGAGGGTGATTTATTTTAGTACCTATTTGCATTGCAATGGCTCGGTTGAATGTCATTATTTGAAAAAAAAAAAAAAAAAAAAAAAAAACAGGATTAATATACACTCAAATATTCGAAGCTCTTTTCGAAATATATTCACCAATGGGAGGGTGATTTATTTTAGTACCTATTTGCATTGCAATGGCTCGGTTGAATGTCATTATTTGAAAAAAAAAAAAAAAAAAAAAAAAAAAAACAGGATTAATATATACTCAAATATTCGAAGCTCTTTTCGAAATATATTCACCAATGGGAGGGTGATTTATTTTAGTACCTATTTGCATTGCAATGGCTCGGTTGAATGTCATTATTTGAAAAAAAAAAAAAAAAAAAAAAAAAAAAAAAAACAGGATTAATATATACTCAAATATTCGAAGCTCTTTTCGAAATATATTCACCAATGGGAGGGTGATTTATTTTAGTACCTATTTGCATTGCAATGGCTCGGTTGAATGTCATTATTTGAAAAAAAAAAAAAAAAAAAAAAAAAAAAAAAACAGGATTAATATATACTCAAATATTCGAAGCTCTTTTCGAAATATATTCACCAATGGGAGGGTGATTTATTTTAGTACCTATTTGCATTGCAATGGCTCGGTTGAATGTCATTATTTGAAAAAAAAAAAAAAAAAAAAAAAAAAAAAAAAACAGGATTAATATATACTCAAATATTCGAAGCTCTTTTCGAAATATATTCACCAATGGGAGGGTGATTTATTTTAGTACCTATTTGCATTGCAATGGCTCGGTTGAATGTCATTATTTGAAAAAAAAAAAAAAAAAAAAAAAAAAAAAAAAAACAGGATTAATATATACTCAAATATTCGAAGCTCTTTTCGAAATATATTCACCAATGGGAGGGTGATTTATTTTAGTACCTATTTGCATTGCAATGGCTCGGTTGAATGTCATTATTTGAAAAAAAAAAAAAAAAAAAAAAAAAAAAAAAAACAGGATTAATATATACTCAAATATTCGAAGCTCTTTTCGAAATATATTCACCAATGGGAGGGTGATTTATTTTAGTACCTATTTGCATTGCAATGGCTCGGTTGAATGTCATTATTTGAAAAAAAAAAAAAAAAAAAAAAAAAACAGGATTAATATATACTCAAATATTCGAAGCTCTTTTCGAAATTTATTCACCAATGGGAGGGTGATTTATTTTAGTACCTATTTGCATTGCAATGGCTCGGTTGAATGTCATTATTTGAAAAAAAAAAAAAAAAAAAAAAAAAACAGGATTAATATATACTCAAATATTCGAAGCTCTTTTCGAAATATATTCACCAATGGGAGGGTGATTTATTTTAGTACCTATTTGCATTGCAATGGCTCGGTTGAATGTCATTATTTGAAAAAAAAAAAAAAAAAAAAAAAAAAAAAAAAAAACAGGATTAATATATACTCAAATATTCGAAGCTCTTTTCGAAATATATTCACCAATGGGAGGGTGATTTATTTTAGTACCTATTTGCATTGCAATGGCTCGGTTGAATGTCATTATTTGAAAAAAAAAAAAAAAAAAAAAAAAAAAAAAAACAGGATTAATATATACTCAAATATTCGAAGCTCTTTTCGAAATATATTCACCAATGGGAGGGTGATTTATTTTAGTACCTATTTGCATTGCAATGGCTCGGTTGAATGTCATTATTTGAAAAAAAAAAAAAAAAAAAAAAAAAAAAAAAACAGGATTAATATATACTCAAATATTCGAAGCTCTTTTCGAAATATATTCACCAATGGGAGGGTGATTTATTTTAGTACCTATTTGCATTGCAATGGCTCGGTTGAATGTCATTATTTGAAAAAAAAAAAAAAAAAAAAAAAAAAAAAAAAAAACAGGATTAATATATACTCAAATATTCGAAGCTCTTTTCGAAATATATTCACCAATGGGAGGGTGATTTATTTTAGTACCTATTTGCATTGCAATGGCTCGGTTGAATGTCATTATTTGTAAAAAAAAAAAAAAACAGGATTAATATATACTCAAATATTCGAAGCTCTTTTCGAAATATATTCACCAATGGGAGGGTGATTTATTTTAGTACCTATTTGCATTGCAATGGCTCGGTTGAATGTCATTATTTGAAGAAAGAAAAAAAAAAAAAAAAAAAAAAAAAAAAAACAGGATTAATATATACTCAAATATTCGAAGCTCTTTTCGAAATATATTCACCAATGGGAGGGTGATTTATTTTAGTACCTATTTGCATTGCAATGGCTCGGTTGAATGTCATTATTTGTAAAAAAAAAAAAAAAAAAAAAAAAAAAAAAAAAAACAGGATTAATATATACTCAAATATTCGAAGCTCTTTTCGAAATATATTCACCAATGGGAGGGTGATTTATTTTAGTACCTATTTGCATTGCAATGGCTCGGTTGAATGTCATTATTTGAAGAAAGAAAAAAAAAAAAAAAAAAAAAAAAAAACAGGATTAATATATACTCAAATATTCGAAGCTCTTTTCGAAATATATTCACCAATGGGAGGGTGATTTATTTTAGTACCTATTTGCATTGCAATGGCTCGGTTGAATGTCATTATTTGAAGAAAGAAAAAAAAAAAAAAAAAAAAAAAAAAAAAAAAAAAAACAGGATTAATATATACTCAAATATTCGAAGCTCTTTTCGAAATATATTCACCAATGGGAGGGTGATTTATTTTAGTACCTATTTGCATTGCAATGGCTCGGTTGAATGTCATTATTTGAAAAAAAAAAAAAAAAAAAAAAAAAAAAAAAAAAAAAAACAGGATTAATATATACTCAAATATTCGAAGCTCTTTTCGAAATATATTCACCAATGGGAGGGTGATTTATTTTAGTACCTATTTGCATTGCAATGGCTCGGTTGAATGTCATTATTTGAAAAAAAAAAAAAAAAAAAAAAAAAAAAAAAAAACAGGATTAATATATACTCAAATATTCGAAGCTCTTTTCGAAATATATTCACCAATGGGAGGGTGATTTATTTTAGTACCTATTTGCATTGCAATGGCTCGGTTGAATGTCATTATTTGAAGAAAGAAAAAAAAAAAAAAAAAAAAAAAAAAAACAGGATTAATATATACTCAAATATTCGAAGCTCTTTTCGAAATATATTCACCAATGGGAGGGTGATTTATTTTAGTACCTATTTGCATTGCAATGGCTCGGTTGAATGTCATTATTTGTAAAAAAAAAAAAAAAAAAAAAAAAAAAAAAAAAAAACAGGATTAATATATACTCAAATATTCGAAGCTCTTTTCGAAATATATTCACCAATGGGAGGGTGATTTATTTTAGTACCTATTTGCATTGCAATGGCTCGGTTGAATGTCATTATTTGAAGAAAGAAAAAAAAAAAAAAAAAAAAAAAAAAAAAAAAAACAGGATTAATATATACTCAAATATTCGAAGCTCTTTTCGAAATATATTCACCAATGGGAGGGTGATTTATTTTAGTACCTATTTGCATTGCAATGGCTCGGTTGAATGTCATTATTTGAAGAAAGAAAAAAAAAAAAAAAAAAAAAAAAAAAAAAAACAGGATTAATATATACTCAAATATTCGAAGCTCTTTTCGAAATATATTCACCAATGGGAGGGTGATTTATTTTAGTACCTATTTGCATTGCAATGGCTCGGTTGAATGTCATTATTTGAAAAAAAAAAAAAAAAAAAAAAAAAAAAAAAAAACAGGATTAATATATACTCAAATATTCGAAGCTCTTTTCGAAATATATTCACCAATGGGAGGGTGATTTATTTTAGTACCTATTTGCATTGCAATGGCTCGGTTGAATGTCATTATTTGAAAAAAAAAAAAAAAAAAAAAAAAAAAAAAAAAAACAGGGATTAATATATACTCAAATATTCGAAGCTCTTTTCGAAATATATTCACCAATGGGAGGGTGATTTATTTTAGTACCTATTTGCATTGCAATGGCTCGGTTGAATGTCATTATTTGAAGAAAGAAAAAAAAAAAAAAAAAAAAAAAAAAAAACAGGATTAATATATACTCAAATATTCGAAGCTCTTTTCGAAATATATTCACCAATGGGAGGGTGATTTATTTTAGTACCTATTTGCATTGCAATGGCTCGGTTGAATGTCATTATTTGTAAAAAAAAAAAAAAAAAAAAAAAAAAAAAAAAAACAGGATTAATATATACTCAAATATTCGAAGCTCTTTTCGAAATATATTCACCAATGGGAGGGTGATTTATTTTAGTACCTATTTGCATTGCAATGGCTCGGTTGAATGTCATTATTTGAAGAAAGAAAAAAAAAAAAAAAAAAAAAAAAAAAAAAACAGGATTAATATATACTCAAATATTCGAAGCTCTTTTCGAAATATATTCACCAATGGGAGGGTGATTTATTTTAGTACCTATTTGCATTGCAATGGCTCGGTTGAATGTCATTATTTGAAGAAAGAAAAAAAAAAAAAAAAAAAAAAAAAAAAAAAAAACAGGATTAATATATACTCAAATATTCGAAGCTCTTTTCGAAATATATTCACCAATGGGAGGGTGATTTATTTTAGTACCTATTTGCATTGCAATGGCTCGGTTGAATGTCATTATTTGAAAAAAAAAAAAAAAAAAAAAAAAAAAAAAAAAACAGGATTAATATATACTCAAATATTCGAAGCTCTTTTCGAAATATATTCACCAATGGGAGGGTGATTTATTTTAGTACCTATTTGCATTGCAATGGCTCGGTTGAATGTCATTATTTGAAAAAAAAAAAAAAAAAAAAAAAAAAAAAAAAAAACAGGATTAATATATACTCAAATATTCGAAGCTCTTTTCGAAATATATTCACCAATGGGAGGGTGATTTATTTTAGTACCTATTTGCATTGCAATGGCTCGGTTGAATGTCATTATTTGTAAAAAAAAAAAAAAAAAAAACAGGATTAATATATACTCAAATATTCGAAGCTCTTTTCGAAATATATTCACCAATGGGAGGGTGATTTATTTTAATACCTATTTGCATTGCAATGGCTCGGTTGAATGTCATTATTTGTAAAAAAAAAAAAAAAAAAAAAAACAGGATTAATATATACTCAAATATTCGAAGCTCTTTTCGAAATATATTCACCAATGGGAGGGTGATTTATTTTAGTACCTATTTGCATTGCAATGGCTCGGTTGAATGTCATTATTTGAAGAAAAAAAAAAAAAAAAAAAAAAAAAAAAAAAAAACAGGATTAATATATACTCAAATATTCGAAGCTCTTTTCGAAATATATTCACCAATGGGAGGGTGATTTATTTTAGTACCTATTTGCATTGCAATGGCTCGGTTGAATGTCATTATTTGAAAAAAAAAAAAAAAAAAAAAAAAAAAAAAAAAAAAAAAAACAGGATTAATATATACTCAAATATTCGAAGCTCTTTTCGAAATATATTCACCAATGGGAGGGTGATTTATTTTAGTACCTATTTGCATTGCAATGGCTCGGTTGAATGTCATTATTTGAAAAAAAAAAAAAAAAAAAAAAAAAAACAGGATTAATATATACTCAAATATTCGAAGCTCTTTTCGAAATATATTCACCAATGGGAGGGTGATTTATTTTAGTACCTATTTGCATTGCAATGGCTCGGTTGAATGTCATTATTTGAAAAAAAAAAAAAAAAAAAAAAAAACAGGATTAATATATACTCAAATATTCGAAGCTCTTTTCGAAATATATTCACCAATGGGAGGGTGATTTATTTTAGTACCTATTTGCATTGCAATGGCTCGGTTGAATGTCATTATTTGAAAAAAAAAAAAAAAAAAAAAAAAAAAAACAGGATTAATATATACTCAAATATTCGAAGCTCTTTTCGAAATATATTCACCAATGGGAGGGTGATTTATTTTAGTACCTATTTGCATTGCAATGGCTCGGTTGAATGTCATTATTTGAAAAAAAAAAAAAAAAAAAAAAAAAAAAAAAACAGGATTAATATATACTCAAATATTCGAAGCTCTTTTCGAAATATATTCACCAATGGGAGGGTGATTTATTTTAGTACCTATTTGCATTGCAATGGCTCGGTTGAATGTCATTATTTGAAAAAAAAAAAAAAAAAAAAAAAAAAAAAAAAAACAGGATTAATATATACTCAAATATTCGAAGCTCTTTTCGAAATATATTCACCAATGGGAGGGTGATTTATTTTAGTACCTATTTGCATTGCAATGGCTCGGTTGAATGTCATTATTTGAAAAAAAAAAAAAAAAAAAAAAAAAAAAAAAAACAGGATTAATATATACTCAAATATTCGAAGCTCTTTTCGAAATATATTCACCAATGGGAGGGTGATTTATTTTAGTACCTATTTGCATTGCAATGGCTCGGTTGAATGTCATTATTTGAAAAAAAAAAAAAAAAAAAAAAAAAAAAAAACAGGATTAATATATACTCAAATATTCGAAGCTCTTTTCGAAATATATTCACCAATGGGAGGGTGATTTATTTTAGTACCTATTTGCATTGCAATGGCTCGGTTGAATGTCATTATTTGAAAAAAAAAAAAAAAAAAAAAAAAAAAAAAAAAAACAGGATTAATATATACTCAAATATTCGAAGCTCTTTTCGAAATATATTCACCAATGGGAGGGTGATTTATTTTAGTACCTATTTGCATTGCAATGGCTCGGTTGAATGTCATTATTTGAAAAAAAAAAAAAAAAAAAAAAAAACAGGATTAATATATACTCAAATATTCGAAGCTCTTTTCGAAATTTATTCACCAATGGGAGGGTGATTTATTTTAGTACCTATTTGCATTGCAATGGCTCGGTTGAATGTCATTATTTGAAAAAAAAAAAAAAAAAAAAAAAAAAACAGGATTAATATATACTCAAATATTCGAAGCTCTTTTCGAAATATATTCACCAATGGGAGGGTGATTTATTTTAGTACCTATTTGCATTGCAATGGCTCGGTTGAATGTCATTATTTGAAAAAAAAAAAAAAAAAAAAAAAAAAAAAAAAAAACAGGATTAATATATACTCAAATATTCGAAGCTCTTTTCGAAATATATTCACCAATGGGAGGGTGATTTATTTTAGTACCTATTTGCATTGCAATGGCTCGGTTGAATGTCATTATTTGAAAAAAAAAAAAAAAAAAAAAAAAAAAAAAAACAGGATTAATATATACTCAAATATTCGAAGCTCTTTTCGAAATATATTCACCAATGGGAGGGTGATTTATTTTAGTACCTATTTGCATTGCAATGGCTCGGTTGAATGTCATTATTTGAAAAAAAAAAAAAAAAAAAAAAAAAAAAAAAAACAGGATTAATATATACTCAAATATTCGAAGCTCTTTTCGAAATATATTCACCAATGGGAGGGTGATTTATTTTAGTACCTATTTGCATTGCAATGGCTCGGTTGAATGTCATTATTTGAAAAAAAAAAAAAAAAAAAAAAAAAAAAAAAAAAACAGGATTAATATATACTCAAATATTCGAAGCTCTTTTCGAAATATATTCACCAATGGGAGGGTGATTTATTTTAGTACCTATTTGCATTGCAATGGCTCGGTTGAATGTCATTATTTGTAAAAAAAAAAAAAACAGGATTAATATATACTCAAATATTCGAAGCTCTTTTCGAAATATATTCACCAATGGGAGGGTGATTTATTTTAGTACCTATTTGCATTGCAATGGCTC
>NC_090725.1:28687781-28690281 GCF_036898095.1 Palaemon carinicauda | reverse complement strand
AAAACACGTTTTGAGAGAGAGAGAGAGAGAGAGGAGAGAGAGAGAGAGAGAGAGAGAGAGAAAAAACTGATTTATTCATATAACTAGGGTCACAACATAAAAAACACGTTATGAGAGAGAGAGAGAGAGAGAGAGAGAGAGAGAGAGAGAGTTGATGAAGCAAACAGTCATTATTTGAATTCCTATTTTGGGGGAAGATCCAATCAAGGAAATGTCCCGTGTTATTAACCACCTGATTCAGGTAATTAGGTTGACATTAACGCTGAGTTCACTGTTTATCCAGTTTTGCAATAGTGGCATACTTAAGTAGTTTTGCAATGGTAATATATTTACGGAATTTTTCAGTGTGTGATTTTGCAATGACACCATACTTGTGTAGTTTTGAAATAACATCAGGATTATGTGATTTTGCAATAACATCATACTTGTGTAGTTTTGAAATAGCATCATACTTATGTAATTTTGCAATAGTATCATGATTGTGTGATTTTGCAATAACATCATATTTATGTAGTTTTGCGATGGCAATATATTTATGTAATTTTTCAATGTGTGATTTCGCAATAACATCATACTGGTGTAGTTTTGAAATAGCATCAGGATTATGTGATTTTGCAATAACATTATACCTGTGTAGTTTTGCAATAGCATCATGATTGTGTAATTTTTCAATATGTGATTTGCCAATAACATCATATTGTGTAAATTGCAATAGCATCATGATTATGTATTTTTTCAATATATAATTTTGCAATACCATTATACTGACGTAGTTTTGCAATGACAATATATTTATGTAATTTTTCAGTTTGTGATTTTGCAATAACATCATATCTGTGTAGTTTTGCTATAGCATCAAAATTATATAATTTTTCAATATGGGATTTTGCTATAACATCATATCTGTGTAGTTTAGCTATAGCAACAAAATTATATAATTTTTCAATATGGGATTTTGCAATAACATCATACTTATGTAGTTTTGCAATAGCATCATACTTTTGTAGTTTTGCAATAGCATCATGATTGTCATTTTTCAATATGAGATTTTGCAATGACATGCTTGTGTAGTTTTGAAATAACATCATATTTATGTAATTTTTCAATATGAGATTTTGCAATGACATGCTTGTGTAGTTTTGAAATAACATCATATTTATGTAATTTTTCAATATGTGATTTTGCGACAACATCATACCTGTGTAGTTTTGCAATATCATCATTCAAAGGTTTTACAGGCCTTCCATGAATGACAGAGGCAAGAGAAAGAGACATTGCCCTAACAAGCAGGACTATGTCCCAGAGACTCTCCATATATACAGTAAATATGATCACCGCCGAAGACCCATCTCCACCCAAGCTAGGGTCAGGGAGGGCCAGGCAATGGCTGCTGATGACTAAGCAGGAAGGACTATAGGCTTCCCCAAACACCCGCTCATTAACTCACACGTATAATGAGGTTGCAGACACTACAAGAAACTATCGAGTTTGAGTGGGTCTCGAACCCAAGTCTGGCAGAACGCCAGGCAGGGATGTAAATAAAAATAATTATTAATAATACTAATAATTATTAACACTAATAATAATTATTCATATTAATAATTATCAATATTTATTAACATTATTATTATTAATGATAATAATAATAATAATAATAATAATAATTATAATAATAATAATAATAATACTACTACTACTACTACTACTACTACTACTACTACTACTAATAATAATAATAATAATAATAATAATTGGAAAGGTAAATACGTTATAAAAAACGTGATAAAATTTGTTTTTATCAATCTTACAAATGGCTGTATAGAAAAATATTATCATTTTCTTAACAGCACTTCGTGAAATTGATAAAAATGTTTTTGAGCATATTTACATAAGCTAGACGACTTTATTTTACCGGCACCGTTGCTAACAATTTCCCGAAAATTTATCAATCTCTCTTCTTTTACCTTTAAAGGTTTAAAGGTCACTCATGAATGACAGAGGCAAGGGACAGTGACATTGCCCTAGCAAGCAGGACAATGCCCTAAAGACCGACCATATATATATAATATGATCATCGCCCAAGCCCCTTCTCCATCCAAGCTAGGGCCAGGGAGGGCCAGGCAATGGCTGCTGATGACTCAGCAGATAGACCTATAGTCTCCACTAAACCTCCCAAACCTTAGCTCACAAGGATGGTAGGGTTGCAGACGCTAAAAGCACTAAGGAGTCTGAGCGGGACTCGAACCCCCGTCTGGCAAACACCAGGCAGAGACGTTAATCAATCAGGCCAAAACAATTGGTAAATATATTTTCCCAGCAATCAAAACTCGTCATCTAGATGATGTTTTCTTATCAATTTTATGTTATAAACATCGTTTGATATAAATATATTTCTACCTCATACTTGGGATCGAACGCTGGCCCTTTCTAATGAAAGGCCAGGTCGATACCAACCATGCCACGAGAGGCCATAAAAGAAGTCGGAACCTAACTGCTAATC
>NC_090725.1:28680281-28682781 GCF_036898095.1 Palaemon carinicauda | reverse complement strand
AAGTTCAAACTTGCAGCAAATGTTTCTATGTTTAACAGGATGACATGAGTTATTTTCATAGTTTATATATGAAATATCTGTTTTGATGTTGTTAGTGTTTTTAAAATATTTCATTTCAATTGTTAATTATTTCACATATCATTTATTTATTTCCTTATTTCCTTTCCTCGCTGGGCTATTTTTCCCTGTTGCAAACTTTGGCCTTATAGCATCTTGCTTTTCCAACTAGGGTAGTAGCTTAGCTAGTAGTAATAATAATAATCATAATAATAATAATAATAATTGTAATAATAATAATAATAATATTAATAATTTTGATAATAATAATAATAATAATAATAATAATAATAATAATGCGACATCTGAACCTTACTGCGCATGTGCATGAAACTTGACGCCATCTTAGTTGGAGATATTCTGTTCTTGGCGTAACTGAATATCAACATACATTTCCAGCCTTTTTTTCTCTTTTCCTCTCATATTCCATATCTCTGGGATATTACATCCTCTCTCTCTCTCTCTCTCTCTCTCTCTCTCTCTCTCTCTCTCTGTAATAACTCCTCAGACATTTCCAATTTCTTCGGGACGGGGAAATATGTATCAGAGAGCTTATCATGTGTTTGCAATGTTGTTGTTATTATTATTATTATTATTATTATTATTATTATTATTATTATTATTATTATTATTATTATTATTATTATTATTATTATTATTATTACTTGCTAAGCTAAAACTCTAGTTGGAAAAGCAGGATGCCATAAACCCAAGGGCTCCAACAGGGAAAATATCATATAAACACGAATGTAAAGCGGGGTTTTCATGGTCGAACGGTTTGTCGAACCCGTTTATCGAACCTGATTGTAAAACGGTTCGAAGAGGTGGAGTCAGCCCACAAATACAAAAGGTTTGTGGACAATGAAGCCAACAAAGGTCTGGTGAGGAGAGACTTTCTTCGAAAGGCCAGGCCTTCCCCATCATGAGTCTCAATACTACACAGTATTCTGGATGTTTTATTCCAGCTGTGACCAAGTTGTGGAATGATCTTCCTAATCGGGTAGTTGAATCGGTAGAACTTCAAAAGTTCAAAGTTGCAGCAAATGTTTTTATTTTGACCAGGCTGACATGAGTCTTTTTATAGTTTATATATCTGTTTTGACGTTGTTAATAGTTTATATATGACATATCTGTTTTGACGTTGTTAATGTATTTAGAATGATTTATTGTTAATTTGTTCTCATCAATTATTTATTTCCTTATTTCCTTTCCTCACTGGGCTGTTTTTCCCTATTGGAGCTCTTGGGCTTATAGCATCTTGCTTTTCCAACTAGGGTTGTAGCTTGGCTGCTAGTAATAATAATAATAATAATAATAATAATAATAATAAATACTTAAAACAATTTCAATGGAAAGCTCGAGGTTTCATTATTTAAAGTTGGCTTTAAGGTTTTAATTAGTAAACTTTCAGACAGGCTCTTGAGAAGGAGGGAGAAAGAATTATTATCCTTAGGGTTAGATAATAATGATAATAATAATAATAATAATAATAATAATAATAATAATAATAATAATAATCGACAATCAAATACCTTGTTCAAACGTTCGAACATCGCTTCAAACACTCGTCTTTCAAACTGCGTTCGACGAACCGTATGACCGAGTAATCCCGCATTAAAGGCCAAAATTGTATCCCACGAAATATGAAGGTTATCATAAGGTTGTTATGCATTGCGTTTTGTTCACCTGCATAATTTGGAACACATGCCTTCGAGAGCTCACGTCATGGGTGTCGTGGTTCGTGAGATGTAATTTGCAAACCTTTATGGTTTGATGTGATGTCATTTTCTTTTCTTCTCAGTTCGAAGAAGGTGATCATTTACCTTCATGTGTGTATGTGTTAGTATTATTATCTCCACCAACGAAGTCTGGAGGAGGTTATGATTTCGCTCCTGTTTGTCCGTTTGTCTGTTTGTTTGTGAAGAACTTCCTGTAAAATTACCTCCACCAACAAAGTCGGGAGGAGGTTATGTTTTCAACCGTTTGTTTGTATGTTTGTGAAGAACTTCCTGTAAAATTACCTCCACCAACGAAGTCAGGAGGAGATTATGTTTTCAACCCTGTTTGTTTGTATGTTTATGAAGAACTTCCTGTATTATAACCTCCACCAACAAAGTGAGGAGGAGGTTATGTTTTCAGCCCTGTTTGTTTGTTTGTTTGTGAAGAACTTCCTGTATTATTAACTCCACCAACGAGGTCGGGAGGAGGTTATGTTTTCGCCCCTGTTTGTCTATTTGTCTGTAAACAACCTCCTGGCCACAATTTTACTCAGACATTAGTGAAACTTTCAGGGATTAATTGCTATATTGAGACGTAGAAGTGATTCAATTTTGATAGTCTTAGGTCAAAAATCCTAAGTCAAAGGTCAAGGTCAAGGTCAAGATCGTGCAAAAGGCCGACCGAATTTACCCTAACCTTAACCCCTAAGTTCGTACATGGTTGT
>NC_090725.1:28667781-28670281 GCF_036898095.1 Palaemon carinicauda | reverse complement strand
TATATAAGAAATGTCTAAGTGAGAGTTATCTCTATTCCTTTCGTTGTAATTTACAAACCTCTATTCACCCCTCTCAAAATAATAAGTCTATAATCTCATCGGCGAATTTTCTTATTATTTTCTATTCTCCAAAATCGTATTTAACGTCTTCAATTCCTCTTATTAAATCCATTTCTCGAGATCTCTTCTAAGGAGATTAAAACTTGTACCCAGGAATTATGTCTTACAGACCAAAAAGATTTTGCTAAAAATCCTCGGTTAGAAAGTTTAAAGGTCACTCATGAATGGCAGAGGTAGGGGAGTGACAATGCTACATAGAGCAGGACAATGCCCTAGAGACTGACCATATATACATATGATCAGCGCCAAAGCACACTCTCCACTCAAGTAAGGACTAAGAAGGGCCAGACAATGGCTGCTGATGACTCACCAGATAGATCCATGTGCTCCCTCAAACCTCCATCCTTAGCTCACAAGGATTAAGATGTTACAGCGACAAAAGGAACTAATGAGTTTGAGCAGGACATGACTCCCAGATTGGCGATCACTAGTCAGGAAGGTTTCCACATACAAAGTTTAAAGGTCACTCATGAACGGCAGAGGCAAAGCGAGAGACAATGCCCTAGAGATTGACTGTATACACACATGCTTAGCGACCAGACTCCCTCTCCACCCAAGCTAGGACCAGGGAGAACCAAACAATGGCTTGCTGATGGTTCCACATATAGACCTGTAGGCTCCTCCCCCAAATTCTCCATCCTTAGCTCCCAAGGATGGCAAGGTTGCAGACACTACAAGAATGTATTGAGCTTGAGTCGGTCTCAAACTCCCGACCAACAGATTGCTAGACAGGGGCGTTTCCAATAGGCTACCACAATCATAATTGTAGAGAAGTAGTTTTATAATGGTTAACTTGTTCAAAGCAACTCTAGTTTGAAAATTTCTTTATATAAAATAAAAATAATTATTTCCTCTTTCCACAGATGAGGTTACATTTCTGTGGAAATTTGTTCTTGAAGTTAATAATAATAATAATAATAATAATAATAACAATAATAATAATAATAATAATAATAATAATCCCCAGATATCTGCACCACCAACATATTATTTGTTCATTATTCTCACAAGAAATAGCCAAATCATATTCCAATACAAATCATAGTAGCAGCAGTAGTAGTAGTAGTAGTAGTAGTAGTAGTAGTAGTAGTAGTAGTAGTAGAAGTAAAATTATAGTGCTTTACAACGTATTTACGCATCTTTCCATTCTGATTTTCATTCACTAAAACCTAACCCCGTCTATCCTGTCAGTACTTGGATGGGTGACCGCCTGAAAAAAATATTAAGAATAATACAACAGACGTTAGGAGTTTGGTGTGAGCAGCCAAAGTGTTCTATGAGACTCGGAAAGCCATTTGAAAATTGTGAAGAAAACAAAAGTACTTAATCTCTTAGTAATTCTGGATCCAAGTCACGCCTCAAGTTACTTAATATTCTCGTGTTTGTAACTTCGAACATTTCAAGTTGCTAAGTCTCAGACAAAATCCTGATTCAGAGCAGTGGGCATTAATGTTAAGTCTGGAGAGAGAGAGAGAGAGAGAGAGAGAGAGAGAGAGAGAGAATATTCGGTGGAATCTTAGGTCATGAATTTCTGCATCAAGTTTGCTTGATAGAGAGAGAGAGAGAGAGAGAGAGAGAGAGAGAATAGCTTGATATATATATATATATATATATAGAGAGAGAGAGAGAGAGAGAGAGAGAATAATCTCACAAAGCTATCATGCAAACTTGATGCAGAAATTCATGACCTAGGATTCCACCGAATATTCTCTCTCTCTCTCTCTCTCTCTCTCTCTCTCTCTCTCTCTCTTCACAGTTATGAAAATTTATACAGAATACTTTCACAAAGATATAGAGCTAACTTGATACAGAAATTCACGACCTAAGATTCCATCAAATATTCTCTCTCTCTCTCTCTCTCTCTCTCTCTCTCTCTCATAGAAAAAGACTCACTATTCACATTCATGAATATCCAGACAAATTAATCTCACACAGACATCAATTTAACTTGATGCAGAAATTCATGACCTAAGATTCCACCGAATCTCTCTCTCTCTCTCTCTCTCTCTCTCTCTCTCTCTCTCTCTCCACAATTATGAAAATTATACAGAATAATTTCACACAGATATTAAGTTAACTTCATACAAAAAATCAAGACCTAAAATTCCACCGAATCTCTCTCTCTCTCTCTCTCTCTCTCTCTCTCTCTCGCAGAGAGAAGAGACACTATTGACATTCACGAAAATTTAGATAGCTTAATTTCTAACAGATATCAAAATCTCTCTCTCTCTCTCTCTCTCTCTCTCTCTCTCTCTCTCTCTCCATAAAAAGGGCATCGAATGTCTTTTCCCTTCTATAAAGAGGATGGTCCCACTTAGGAAGAACCTTATAGCGCATCAAGTCCCGATTGAAATACCCACTTTATATGAAAGGAATTCTC
>NC_090725.1:28645758-28663258 GCF_036898095.1 Palaemon carinicauda | reverse complement strand
GATGAGAAATTTAATTATGTACAAGAAATGTAGAGCACAGTTCCGTCGTGCATGAAAGAAGCAAGGCGCCAGTCATGGATGTCTTTTGTTTCCTCCATTAACAGTAGAACACCACCATCTTCTGTGTGGAGGAAAGTAAAAAAGATAGCTGGCAAATTCACCCCCCAACCCACCACCAGTGTTGAAGGTGAATGGCCAGTATGTAACTGAAGCAAAAGGAAGTTAGCAATGCCCTGGCTAATCATTTTTCAAATGTATCCAGCAAGTGTGAAGGAGCCCCTGGTCACCAGTATAGGAGCGCTGAAGAAAAGAAAATTTTAAATTTGCAACAAGAGGGAAGAGTCGTATAATTCTCCTTTCACTGAAAGAGAATTTGATTCCGCACTTGCTCATTGCAACGATACAGCCCCTGACCCGATGGAATTCCATATGCAATGATAAACATGTACATTTTAATACAAAGCTATTTATTTTAAGTATTATTAATAGAACTATGGCATGATCATAGTTACCCAAGTGTTTGGGAACTAGCCATTATTTTAGCCTTTTTAAAACCCGGTAAAGACAAGTTTTTAGCAGCAAACTATCGTCCTATTGCATTGACATCTTGTTATGTAAAATCATGGAGAAGATGGTCAATGCAAGGCTGATATGGTACCTTGAAAAGAAAGGTATTTTATCACCGATTCAATGTGGATTCCGAAAAATGCACTCAACGACTGATGTGTTGATACGACTAGAGTCTTCTATTTGTGAAGCCTTTGCTTCCAAACAGCACCATGTTACAGTATTTTTTGACCTTGAAAAGGCATATGATACCACATGGAGATATGGTATACTTAAAACCATTCATGAATTGGGATTGAGAGGAGAGCTGCCACTATTTATTCAGGGCATTTCTTTCACGTAGAGTTTTTCAAGTGAGAGTTGGGGAAACACTATCTGAGAGTAAGTGCCAGGGAAGAAGGAGTTCCTCAGGGTAGTGTGCTGAGTGTAACCCTTTTTGCACTAGCAATTAATGGGATATCCAAAGCCATTCCCCAGGATGTTCTCTCAACATTATTTGTGGATGATCTCTCAATATCATTTGCTGGCACTAGAATGGCAATGGTTGAGAGAAAAATCCAACACTCTATTGATAAAATTATCCAGTGGGCTGACATGAATGGATTTAAGTTCTCGACAAGTAAAACTACCGTTGTCCATTTTTGTCGTATCCGGGGAGTACATCCAGACCCGGATATATACATTAAAGGTCAACGGATACCATGTGCAAGAGAAGCTAAATTTTTAGGTTTGATATTTGATTGTAGGCTGACATGGGTTTCTCACTTAAAAGCATTAAAAGCTAAATGTGTTGAAGCTCTGAATATCTTAAAAGTATTGTCCCATACATCGTGGGGGGCAGACCGCAATACTATTTTAAAATTATACAAGGCCTTGATTTTTTCCAAAATTAGTTATGGTTGTGAGGTATATTCTTCAGCCACCCAAGCCGGTTAAAAATATTAGACTCGATACATCATGCAGGTATTAGATTGTCTACTGGAGCTTTTAAAACCTCGCCTATCCCAAGTCTCCTTGTTGATGCTGGACGAGTTACCTCTAGACCTATACCGAATGTCTTCCATTCTTCGGTATTGGTTTAGATTGCAAAGACTCCTAACTCTCTCGCCTTTCAGACTGCAAGCCTTGTAAGACACGCATCATACTTTGAGTTGCACCCAAAATCTCCTCAACCTTATGGCTTTCGGGTGAAACGATTATTAAATAGTCTGGATTTAATTAGAAATAAGGTACCTTCCATTCAAGGTATCACCAACGCCTCCATGGAAGGTTACCAGAGATATCTTTTTGTAAATATTTTATTGGAGATAAGAAGAATATGTCAGACCTAGAAGCCAGGGTCTCTTTTTTAATGAACATGTTAGAGAACATAGAGGATCAACTTTTATCTATACTGATGGCTCCAAATCTGATGCTGGCGTTGGATTTGGAGTACATAGTAATGGTTTTAATTGTAGAGGTGCACTTCCTCTGACCGCTTCCATATTTACTGCCGAACTGTATGGCATATTAACCGCTATTGAGAAAATAGCGTTGGAGAAGGAGGGTAATTTTACAATTTTTAGTGATGCAAGGAGTGTCCTTCAGCTATGGAAGTTTTTAATTCTAACAACCCTTTAGTTTTAAAGATTTTAGAATGGCTTTTCATAATTGGACGGAGAGGTATAACAGTTCAATTTTGTTGGGTTCCAGCACATGTAGGTGTGTCTGGGAATGAGAAGGCAGATTCACTGGCTAAGGAGGCTGCATCAGAGTTGCTGCCAAGAAGGTATCCCATTCCTGTGATGATTTCTTACCTGACATCAAGAAATTGGTTTGCAATAAATGGCCAACAGCAATGGGATAGTCAAGATGGCAATAAAATGCGAGAGATAACAAATGACATATCTCCTTGGAGGTATAATATGATTGCCCCGAAAATGGGAGACGTCTCTTTGTCGTCTCCGTATTGGTCACACTCGGTTTACACACGAGTTTTTGCTGAAGGGCCAACACCAACCATATTGTGACGACTGTGTAGTACCTCTAATAGTAAGGCATTTGTTGACCGAATGCCCCAATTATAACAACTTGCGGAATAGATATTTGTTTTGAGGCTCGAGGTGAGGGTGGCAGGTTCATCCTTGCCAAGATTCTTGGAAATGATGTGTCCTACCATGCAAGTGGCATTTTTAGATTTATTTCAGAAGCAGGTCTTCTGAAAAATATTTAACTTTTATTACATTCAACTTTTATGATTTTAATTGAATACTCTTTTATTTTTTATTTTATTTTATCTTTTATTTTTGTATACATAAATTAAATGTTACCGGCGTCAATGACCTCAGATGTCAGGATGCCTGAAAACTTTGAATCAATCAATCAAATCAATCAAAACAGATATGTCATATATAAACTATTAACAGCGTCAAAACAGATATGTCATATACAAACTATTAACAACGTCAAAACAGATATGTCATATATAAACTATTAAAAAGACTCATGTCAGCCTGGTCAACATAAAAACATTTGCTGCAAGATTGATCTTTTGAAGTTCTACTGATTCAACTACCCGATTAGGAAGATCATTCCACAACTTGGTCACAGCTGGAATAAAACATCTAGAATACTATGTAGTATTGACACTCATGATGGAGAAGGCCTGGTCTTTCGAAGAAAGTCTCTTCTCGCCTGACTTTTGTTGGCTTCTTTGTCCACAAACCTTTTGCATTTGTGGCTGATTCCACCTCTTCGAACCGTTTTACAATCAGGTTCGATAAACGGGTTCGACAAACCGTTCGACCATGAAAACCCCGCTTTACATTCGTGTTTATATGATATTTTCCCTGTTGGAGCCCTTGGGTTTATGGCATCCTGCTTTTCCAACTAGGGGTTTTAGCTTAGCAAGTAATAATAATAATAATAATAATAATAATAATAATAATAATAATAATAACAACATTGCAAACACATGATAAGCTCTCTGATACATATTTCCCCTTCCCGAAGAAATTGGAAATGTCTGAGGAGTTATTACAGAGAGAGAGAGAGAGAGAGAGAGAGAGAGAGAGACAGAGAATGTAATATCCCAATATGTGATAAGGGAATATGATAGGAAAAGAGAAAAATAAAGGCTGGAAATGTATGTTGATATTCAGTTACGCCAAGAACAGAATATCTCCAACTAAGATAGCGTCAAGTTTCATGCACATGCGCAGTAAGGTTCAAATGTCGCTCATAAATGGCAGAGGGAAGGGACAGTGACAATGCACTAGAGACTGACTATATATTATTATTATTATTATTATTATTATTATTATTATTATTAACATAATTATCAAAATTATTAATATTATTATTATAATTATTTTTTATTATTATTATTATTATTTTTATTATTATTATTATTATTATTATTATTATTATTATTATTATTACTAGCAAAGCTACTACCCTAGTTGGAAAAGCAAGATGCTATAAGGCCAAAGTCACCATCAGGAAAAAATAGTTCAGTGAGGAAAGAAAATAAGGAAATAAATAAGTGATATGTGAAATAATGAACTATTGAAATGAAATATTTTAAAAACACTAACAACATCAAAACAGATATTTCATATATAAACTATGAAAATAACTCATGTTATCCTGTTAAACATAAAAACATTTGCTGCAAGTTTGAATTTTTGAAATAGGTATTTATATATTCATTAGTATGCATATATGTACTTTAACATGCTATTATGATCAGCCTATATGATCAGCAACCAAGCCACCTTTCCACTTATGCTAGGACCAGGGAGGGCCAGGAAATGGCTGCTGATGACTCACGAGGTAGAGTTATAGGCTCTCCAAACCTCAAATCTCACATGGTGAGGTTGCAGACACTATAACAAACTATTTACAATGTACCACAGTGGAAATGAGAGAGAGAGAGAGAGAGAGAGGAGAGAGAGAGAGAGAGAGAGGGGGGGGTGTTAGGCTGCTGTGATATTTACAATGAACCCACAGTGTAATTGAAATGAGAGAGAGAGAGAGAGAGAGAGAGAGAGAGGGGTGTTGGTGTTTAGGCTGCTGTGATATTTACAATGAACTACAGTGTAAATGACATTAAAGAGGAGAGAGAGAGAGAGAGAGAGAGAGAGAGAGAGAGGGGTGTTGGTGTTTAGGCTGCTGTGATATTTACAATGAGAACCACAGTGTGAATGAAATTAAAGAGAGAGAGAGAGAGAGAGAGAGAGAGAGAGAGAGAGAGAGAGAGGGTGGGTGTTAGGCTGCTGTGATATTTACAATGAACCACAGTGTGAATGAAATAAAAGAGAGAGAGAGAGAGAGAGGGGGGGGGGCTAAGCTGTAGTGATATTTACAATGTACCAAAGTGGAAATGAAATGAGAGTGGTGCTATGCTTGTGTCATATTTAAAATGAACTACAGTGTAAATGAAATTAAATAGAGAGAGAGAGAGAGAAAGAGAGAGAGAGAGAGAGAGAGAGAGAGAGAGGGGGAGGGGGGTTAAGGAGCCAACTGAGAGGAAGTGGGGGCGATGGTTACCTAATGAAATTTGAAATGGGAAAGAACAAGAGAGGAAAGACTTCATAACATTTGAAAAGAGATCCTTGAGATCCTTTCATAAGTGTCAAGAGTAGTTTCAGAAGGTAACAAGACAGAAAACTCCCCAGACTTGATATTTCTGATGAAATTGAATGCATGACGGGAGAACCTCAAGGGTGGAGACAGCTTTTCTCTTTGAGATTCCAAAATCATGTTTTTCTTTCTTAGACTTTTTTTCTCTGCCTTTTGAAATATGCCAGCTTCAGAAAGCCTGACCCTCTTGAGAGAGAGAGAGAGAGAGAGAGAGAGTGTGTGTGTGTGTGTGTGTGAGAGAGAGAGAGTGAGAGAGAGAGAGAGAGAGAGAGAGTGTGCCATTTGATATTTTGAATTATGTATATGTGTATAGATAAATACACATATATATAATGTATATGTATATATATTCTATATATATATATATACATATATATATACATATATATATATATATACACACATACATTATATATATATATATATATATACAGAGAGAGAGAGTGCCATTTGATATTTTAAATTATACATGTGTAAATATAAATATACACATAAATAAAGTATATGTATATATATAAATATATGTATATATATATATATATATATATATAGAGAGAGAGAGAGAGAGAGAGAGAGAGAGAGAGAGAGAGAGGATAGCTAAACCTGGAGTTGAGATTTTCATTTCTTTTATAAACACAATAAATGTATTTACGTCGAAGATATTATTGAGTCTTTCCCCGTAACGTCATTAAAGCCTGCGTGTTTTAATGATGACCATATCCTTCGGATTTTCTCCACGGAAAACCAACGAAAAAAATCCGCAGGATATGAAGTTACATCTGTAGATTTTCTCATGCGTGGCTCAATTCTAGTTTGCGGTAATCACGCAATATATCTTTTTTTTTTATCTTGTGGAGTCGAGGTTATTTTGATATGAAACATTTTATGAACATTTTTATGGCGAGTTGGTTACGTTTCTGCTTTTGATTTTCTGTTTTTAGAATATAATTGATAATAAAATACTCCATTTGAACTTGTAAACAATAACAATAACAACAACAACAATAAATAAAAAAGATTTTTATGGGCACGTTCTATTTTCAGTTTTGTCTTTTTAAAATATACGTGATAATAAAATATTCCATTTGAATATGTAAACAACAACAAGAACAATAAATAAAATTATTTTTATGGGCACGTTCTATTTTCAGTTTTGTCTTTTTCAGATATACATAATAATAAAGTACTCCATATGAACATTTATACAACAACAAAAAATACAGCTGTTTCTACTCCACTGCAGACCAGAGGCCCCAGACATGACCTTATTCATGTCTGGGGTTTGGCTGTTTTCATCACCACGCTGACCAACTGCAGATTGGTGATGGTGGGAGATTTTAGGTCTAATCGCTCACTGCAAATCAACCTAGTATGGGTGGCCCTGTCTAGTACAGCTTTGCTAATCATGGCGATACCCAAACTTTCTCACTATGTTAAGGTATCCCACTCAGAAAGGGCTTATATATATATATATATACTGCATATATATATAATATATATATACTGTATATATATATATATGCAGTATATAATATATATATGCAGTATATTATATATATATATACTGCATATATATATATATATATACTGTATATATATATATATATATACTGTATATATAAATATATATATGTATATGTTTATATATATATAATTATATATATAATATATATATGCAGTATATATATATATATATATATATACAGTATATATGTAAGTGCACCAAGTTCGATAGTTCCTTTAGTGTCTGCAACCTTACCATCCATGTGAGCTTAGGAAGGGGATTTGGGAGAGCCTATAAGTCTACCTATTGAGTCAGCATCAGTCATTCCCTAGCCCTCCCTGCTCCTAGCTTGGGCGAAGAGGAGGCTAGGGCGCTGATCATATGTATATATGGTCAGTCTCTATGGCATTGTCACTACCCCTTACCTGTGCCATTCATGAGTGAACTTTAAACATTTAAATATCAGGATTATTTATTTAAATGTCAGAGTTTTATTGGTATTATATATCAAGAGATTATAAGCAATAAGAATTTGATTATGGCTTCAAGATTAACACATCAAAACACTTGCAAACCTTTTAATCCTTATATAAAAATCGATGTTATTAAACTAACTATATATGGAACATATATCTGATTTATAGGTGTTTAAGTCCATCTGGGGACAGAGTATGTGTGCAAAAGACTCTCTCTCTCTCTCTCTCTCCTCTCTCTCTCTCTCTCTCTCTCTCTCTCTCATGTAGCACAGTATAATGTATATGATAATGATTGCAATTCATCTTACTGTAGCATTTTTCAAAAAGCAAATTTCAAGGAATAAAATGCGAACGTTAATTGAAGCTTGTAAATTTTGATTAATGGCGGGAAATGAAACGCAAGATTTATTGTGAATAATTTTTCTCACTTTACAAAAATATATGAATATATTTCTCATTTTGCAAAAATATATTGAATTATTACTTCAATTACATTTATAGTTCATTGCTAACAAATTATATTAATCACGGGGAAATGAAACACGAGAGATATTGTTAATAATTTGTCTCCCTTCCAAAAAAAAAAAAAAAAAATATAAAGAATAATTTTCTCCCCTTCGAAAAAAATATAAAGAATACAAAAATAAAAAATTGTAAATATATATTCAATTATTACTTCAATTACATTTATAATTCATTATAATCCATTTAAGCTGTTTCACATTAAGACAAGTAAATCTTTGCTACTGATTTTGTCATTTTGAAATATATAAAAGGCTGTTTATAATTATAATTCATTGCAATTCATTCCAGTTGAATGACATTCAGACTAAGTACATCTTTGATACTGATTTGATGTCGTTTGGAAATATGAATTACTATCAATTGTGTCACGTGGTGGGCCGGGGAAATCGGGGAAAACTCGCTAGTAAGAGACTGATGTCTCGCCAGGTAAATCCTGAACTGCAGATTAGCAGTTAGGTTCCGACTTCTTTTATGGCCTCTCGTGGAATGGTTGGTATCGACCTGGCTTTCATTAGAAAGGGCCAGCGTTCAGATCCCTAGTATGAGGTAGAAATATATTTATATCAAACGATATTTATAAGATAAAAATTGATAAGAAAACATCATCTAGATGACGAAGTTTTTATTGCTGGGAAAATATATTCACCAGTTGTTGTGGCCTGATTGGTAACGTCTCTGCCTAGTGTTTGCCAGTCGGGGTTTCGAGTCTTGCTCAGACTCGTTAGTGCCTTTAGCGTCTGCAACCTTGCCATCCTTGTGAGCTAAGGTTTGGGGCGGTTTGGGGGAAGTCATCAGCAGCCATTGCCTGGCCCTTCCTGGTCCTAGCTTGGATGGAAAGGGGGCTTGGGCAATGAATATATATGGTCCAGTCTCTAGGGCATTGTCCTGCTTGCTAGGGCAATGTCACTGTCCCTTGCCTCTGTCATTCATGAAAGGCCTTTAAAACTTTTGAATGATGCTATGGTGAAATTACACAGGTATGATTTTAATTGCAAAATCCCATATTGAAAAATTACATAATCATGATGGTATTGCAAAACTACTTAAATTTGATCCTATTGCAAAACCACATGAATAGGATGTTATTGCAAAATCCCATATTGAAAAATTACATAATCATGATGCTATTTCAAAATCACACAAGTATTGTGCTATTGCAAAACTACACAAGTATGATGTTATTGCGAAATCACACATTGAAAAATTACATAAATATACTGACATTGCAAAACTACTTAAATATGCCACTATTGCAAAACTGGATAAACAGCGAACTCAGCGTTAATGTCAACCTAATTACCTGAATCAAGTGGTTAATAACCCGGGACATTTCCTTGATTGGATCTTCCCCCAAAATAGGAATTCAAATAATGACTGTTTGCTTCATCAACTCTCTCTCTCTCTCTCTCTCTCTCTCTCTCTCTCTCTCAAAACGTGTTTTTTTTATGTTGTGACCCTAGTTATATGAATAATTCAGTCTCTCTCTCTCTCTCTCTCTCTCTCTCTCTCTCTCTCTCCTGGTCTTTAATGATGTTTGATATTGTAATGCCTGATAAATTCCTTTTCTCTCTCTCTCTCTCTCTCTCTCTCTCTCTCTCTCAAAACGTGTTTTTTATGTTGTGACCCTAGTTATATGAATAAATCAGTTCCTCTCTCTCTCTCTCTCTCTCTCTCTCTCTCTCATAACGTGTTTTTCATGTTGTGATTAAAGTTTGTTTGAATAAATCTCTCTCTCTCTCTCTCTCTCTCTCTCTCTCTCTCTCATAACGTGTTTTTATGTTGTCCCATCCCCAAGTTATATGAATATCTCTCTCTCTCTCTCTCTCTCTCTCTCTCTCTCTCCCCGGCGATGAGATATCTGATTGGACGTTTGTGAATAACACAAATTAACCCTGATTTCCCTAATCCTAGCATAAAAGGCGCTTCAAATATGGAATCCTTACATCCGGATGTTTTTTATTGACGGGCCTGATTTAATTAACACCTAAACAATCAGTCATTAAACGAAGGAAAAGATATAGGATTAAATGGGGTATTTCTCACTACTTACAATCATCATGTAGCAACCGTGTGTCACACGATCGTACATAGTCACGACATTTCATTTTCTGTATGTATTATGTTTGTATCTTCGCTCTCCCCTCGCACAACCGTGTGTCACACGATCGTACATAGTAACATTTCATTTTCTCTATGTATTATGCTTGTATCTTCGCTCTCCCCTCGCACAACCGTGTGTCACACGATCGTACATTGTAACGACATTTCATTTTCTGTATGTATTATGTTTGTATCTTCGCTCTCCCCTCGCACAACCGTGTGTCACACGATCGTACATAGTAACATTTCATTTCCTGTATGAATTATGCTTGTATCTTCGCTCTCCCCTCGCACAACCGTGTGTCGCACGATCGTACATAGTAACGACATTTCATTTTCTGTATGTATTATGCTTGTATCTTCGCTCTCCCCTCGCACAACCGTGTGTCGCACGATCGTACATAGTAACGACATTTCATTTTGTGTATGTATTATGCTTGTATCCTCGCTCTCCCCTCGCACAACCGTGTGTCGCACGATCGTACATAGTAACGACATTTCATTTTGTGTATGTATTATGCTTGTATCCTCGCTCTCCCCTCGCACAACCGTGTGTCGCACGATCGTACATAGTAACGACATTTCATTTTGTGTATGTATTATGCTTGTATCCTCGCTCTCCCCTCGCACAACCGTGTGTCGCACGATCGTACATAGTAACGACATTTCATTTTGTGTATGTATTATGCTTGTATCCTCGCTCTCCCCTCGCACAACCGTGTGTCGCACGATCGTACATAGTAACGACATTTCATTTTGTGTATGTATTATGCTTGTATCCTCGCTCTCCCCTCGCACAACCGTGTGTCGCACGATCGTACATAGTAACGACATTTCATTTTGTGTATGTATTATGCTTGTATCCTCGCTCTCCCCTCGCACAACCGTGTGTCGCACGATCGTACATAGTAACGACATTTCATTTTGTGTATGTATTATGCTTGTATCCTCGCTCTCCCCTCGCACAACCGTGTGTCGCACGATCGTACATAGTAACGACATTTCATTTTGTGTATGTATTATGCTTGTATCCTCGCTCTCCCCTCGCACAACCGTGTGTCGCACGATCGTACATAGTAACGACATTTCATTTTGTGTATGTATTATGCTTGTATCCTCGCTCTCCCCTCGCACAACCGTGTGTCGCACGATCGTACATAGTAACGACATTTCATTTTGTGTATGTATTATGCTTGTATCCTCGCTCTCCCCCTCGCACAACCGTGTGTCGCACGATCGTACATAGTAACGACATTTCATTTTGTGTATGTATTATGCTTGTATCCTCGCTCTCCCCTCGCACAACCGTGTGTCGCACGATCGTACATAGTAACGACATTTCATTTTGTGTATGTATTATGCTTGTATCCTCGCTCTCCCCTCGCACAACCGTGTGTCGCACGATCGTACATAGTAACGACATTTCATTTTGTGTATGTATTATGCTTGTATCCTCGCTCTCCCCTCGCACAACCGTGTGTCGCACGATCGTACATAGTAACGACATTTCATTTTGTGTATGTATTATGCTTGTATCCTCGCTCTCCCCTCGCACAACCGTGTGTCGCACGATCGTACATAGTAACGACATTTCATTTTGTGTATGTATTATGCTTGTATCCTCGCTCTCCCCTCGCACAACCGTGTGTCGCACGATCGTACATAGTAACGACATTTCATTTTGTGTATGTATTATGCTTGTATCTTCGCTCTCCCCTCGCACAACCGTGTGTCGCACGATCGTACATAGTAACGACATTTCATTTTGTGTATGTATTATGTTTGTATCCTCGCTCTCCCCTCGCACAACCGTGTGTCGCACGATCGTACATAGTAACGACATTTCATTTTGTGTATGTATTATGCTTGTATCCTCGCTCTCCCCTCGCACAACCGTGTGTCGCACGATGGTACATAGTAACGACATTTCATTTTCTATTTATTATGCTTGTATCTTCGCTCTCCCCTCGCACAACCGTGTGTCACACGATCGTACATAGTAACGACATTCCATTTTGTGTATGTATTATGCTTGTATCTTCGCTCTCCCCTCGCACAACCGTGTGTCACACGATCGTACATAGTAACGACATTCCATTTTGTGTATGTATTATGCTTGTATCTTCGCTCTCCCCTCGCACAACCGTGTGTCACACGATCGTACATAGTAACGACATTCCATTTTGTGTATGTATTATGCTTGTATCTTCGCTCTCCCCTTGCACAACCGTGTGTCACACGATCGTACATTGTAACGACATTTCATTTTCTGTATGTATTATGCTTGTATCTTCGCTCTCCCCTCGCACAACCGCGTGTCACACGATCGTACATTGTAACGACATTTCATGTTCTGTATGTATTATGCTTGTATCTTCGCCCTCCCCTCGCACAACCGCGTGTCGCACGATGGTACATGGTAACGACATTTCATGTTCTGTATGTATTATGCTTGTATCTTCGCTCTCCCCTCGCACAACCGTGTGTCGCACGATGGTACATGGTAACGACATTTCATGTTCTGTATGTATTATGCTTGTATCTTCGCTCTCCCCTCGCACTGATAAGAACCTGGAATAACATGTCTGTTTTTTTTCACCGTTAACTGTTAACCGGTGAGCTTTTCGGTTGAACATGAAATTGCCCTATTATGTTTTGTATGCCCTTTATTTGCCAGGAGTTTATCTATATATAAACGAGTGTTCTGTAATAAAATGTGCGATCGTGTGACACACGGTTGGTACAATCTCGAAGAGTGGATAACGTACAGATTTATATAATTGATTTTAAATTTCAATTTTCAATAAGATTATCGATTATCAAATATCACTTAAAGGTTTAAAGGTCTCTCATAAGTGGCAGAGGTAAGGGACGGGATAATGCCCTATAGACTGAGCATACATATATTTGATCAGCGCCCAAGTCCTCTCTCCATGAAGCTATGACCAAGGAGGTCCAGGCAATGGCTACTGATGATGTAGCAGGTATATCTATAAGCTCTCACAAGCCCCCAATTCTAAGCCCACAAGGATGGTGAGGTTCCAGACACTACTAGAAACTATTACGCTTAAGCTCATCTCGAACTCCCGTCCAATGGATTGGTAGGCAGAGACGTATTATTATTATTATAATTATTATTATTATTATTGTTATTATTATTATTATTATTATTATTATTATTATTACTAGCGAAGCTACAACACTAGTTGGAAAAGCAAGATGCTATAAGCCCAAGGGCTCCAACAGGGAAAAATAGCCCAGTGAGGAAAGAAAATAAGGAAATAAATAAATGATGAGAACAAATTAACATAAATCATTTTAAAAACAGTAACAGCGTCAAAACAGATATGTCATATATAAACTATAAAAAGACTTATGTCAGCCTCTTCAACATAAAAACATTTCCTGCAACTTTGAACTTTTGAAGTTCTACTGATTCAACCACCCGATTAGGAAGATCATTCCACAACTTGGTCACAGCTGGAATAAAACTTCTAGAATACTGTGTAGTATCTAACAGGCCATCACATCAATTACATGGCTGTGTACAGTATCAGTTAACATATCTTTCATCAATCATATCTATTCAAATTGCTTTGAGTGGAGGCAATAAGGGTAAGAGCTCTATTGCAACAACCTTCATAGTCTATAGAGGTTTATCTCTTGTGTATTTTGCTTCCTTTCACGGAATTTATATTTTGTTCGTATAATCTGAAATGAAACTATGAATGATTGCAGGAATATTTGTCAGAAGTGATTATATACAGGATATTCATATATTTTGTATATTCTCACTTGTCATTCCTCTGATGGAAATTATTATTATTATTATTATTATTATTATTATTATTATTATTATTGTTGTTGTTGTTGTTGTTGTTGTTGTTGTTGTTTTCGTTGTTGTTGCTGTTGTTGTTATTGTTTTTAAGATTATTATTATTATTATTAATAATAATAGTAGTAGTAGTAGTAGTAGTAGTAGTAGTAGTATTAGTGTTGATGTTGTTGTTATTATTATTATTATTATTATTGTTGTTGTTGTTGTTGTTTTCGTTGTTGTTGTTGTTGTTGTTATTGTTTTTAAGATTATTATTATTAATATTATTATTATTATTATTATTATTAGTAGTAGTAGTAGTAGTAGTAGTAGTAGTAGTAGTGTTGATGTTGTTGTTATTATTATTATTATTTTTATTATTATTATTATTATTATTATCATTTTTTCTATATATATTATTATTAGCTAAGCGACAACCCTAGTTGAAAAAGCAGGATGCCATAAACCCAAGGGCTCCAACAGGGAAAAATAACCCAGTGACTAAAGGAGATAAGAAAATAAATAAACTGCAAGGAAAGTAATGAACAGTTAAAATGAATCACTTTAAGACCAGTAACAATATTGAAATAGATCTTTCATATATAGTTTATAAAAAGATATTTATGTCAGCCTGTTCAATATAGAAACATTTGCAGTTGTAAGGCCAAAAGGAGATTTCAAAAATGAGTTTACATGACACTTCCAGATGATATTAAAACTTTCTTAGCTTCTAATAATGTAGAGGACTCTCTCTCTCTCTCTCTCTCTCTCTCTCTCTCTCTCTCTCTCTCTCTCTAAGGGAAGATAAGGTTTTTTCTTACTCACTTTCTTTTCCTTTCTCACCCTTACTACAAATAATTAGGATCTCTCTCTCTCTCTCTCTCTCTCTCTCTCTCTCTCTCTCTCTCTCTAAAAGGGAAGATAAGGTCATTTTTTATCTTTTTTTCACTTTAATTCTTTTCCTTTCTCACACCAACTACAGATAATTGGGATCTCTCTCTCTCTCTCTCTCTCTCTCTCTCTCTCTCTCTTAAAAAGGGAAGATAAGGTTATTTTTTATCTTTTTCTCACTTTAATTCTTTTCCTTTCTCACACCAACTACAAATAATCAGGGTCTCTCTCTCTCTCTCTCTCTCTCTCTCTCTCTCTCTCTCTCTCTCTCTCCCACACTAACTATAAATGTCCTCTCTTCAAAAGTTCAAACTTGCAGCAAATGTTTTTTTGTTCAACACGTTGACATAAGACTTTTTATTGTATGAAATATCTTTTTTCATTTTTTTACTGTTTTTAAAATGTTTCAATAATTGTTAATCATTTCTCTTATTTTTTTATTTATATCCAGGTTTCCTTTCTTCACAGGGCTATTTTTCCCTGTTGAAACTCTTGACCTTATAGCATGTTGCTTTTCCAACTAGGGATGTAGCTTAGCTAACAACAACAACAACAACAACAACAACAACAACAACAACAACAACAATAATAATAATAATAATAATAATAATAATAATAATAATAATAACACCAATGTTAATGTTAATGTTAATGTTGATATTGATATTAATATCAATATCAATATTGATATTAATAATAATACTAATATCAATATTAATAATAATATGGCGAGGATTGCAAAACGATAGCAAAGCATTCAACAGTCTGAATTCCCCCAATCAGACATTGAAGAATTTTCTAAAAAGAGAAAATATCTGAATACAATTCTGGGAATCAATTTGTGAAGAGAATTGAATAACGAAGCCATTTCTGATGGAGAGAAAATCATCCTAAGAGGAAAAGAGGATTGAATGAAACTTAATGCAAGAAGGAAGATTAGAGACTCCTTTAGAGGAGATCAAGAATGAAGGTGATTGAAAATACACGTTTAAAGAGGAAGATTGAAGATGTTAAGAAATAAAGGAAATAAGGAAAGTAATAAAAGGGGGAGAAGTTTCATTAAGAGGTAAAGAATGTCGAATGAGACGATAAAAAAGGGGGGAATTGTATGTAAATTAAGTCATAATATTATTTAGATTGTCAAGAAAACAAAAAGAAATGGAATGAAAATATAAGGGAAGGATACAGAAATGAAATGGAAAAGGAAGGATGTAGGAATGATAAGAAAAGGGATGGATATAGGAATGAAAAGAAAGGGAAGGATATAGGAATGAAATGGAAAAGGAAGGATGTAGGAATGATAAGAAAAGGGATGGATATAGGATTGAAAAGAAAGGGAAGGGTATAGGAATGAAAAGAAAGGGAATGGTATAGGAATAAAAGAAAAGGGAAGGATATAGGAATGAAATGGAAAAGGAAGGATGTAGGAATGATAAGAAAAGGGATGGATATAGGAATGAAAAGAAAGGGAAGGGTATAGGAATGAAAGAAAAGGGAAGGATATAGGAAAGAAAAGTGACAGTGACATTGCCATATCAAGTAGGACAATGCCCTAGAGACTGACCATATAATATATAATCAGAACCCAAACCCCCTCTCCACCCAAGCTAGGACCAAGAAGAGTCACGCAATGGCTGCTGATGACTCAGTAGATACATCTTTAGGCTCTCCCAAATCCACAATTTTTAGCTCACAGGGCTGGTGAGGTTGCAGCGACCAAAGGAACTAACGAGTTTGAGCAGGATTCGAACCCCAGTTTGGCAATCACCAGGCAAGGACGCTACCACCAGGCCACCACAACCCAAAGAGGGTATAGATAAAACAAATTATATTTCTCTGTATAATAATAATAATAATAATAATAATAATAATAATGATAATGGTAGTAATAATAATTATAATAATGATAATAATGATAATAATAATATTGATAATGATAAAAATTATTATTATTATTATTATCATTATCATTATCATTATCATTATTATTTTACCTAAAAATCTCCCAGTTGTATCATCGCTGAATAACCCACATTGTCCTATTTTAACAAACAAAAACATCCTCTGGACGTAAATCCAGCATTATTTCCTTGATCATTCCCAATCAAACGTTTCGCCTAACTCGAAACGTTACCGAGAAACGTATGCGTGTGCATGGTAGAATTTATTGTGTTGCCTTTGTAGGAGCATATTATTTCCCCCAGACGACTCGACATTTGCCAATTAAGGAAATAATTGGAATAGCTTTGGCATGGGATAGTTTTCGGAGGGTTTGGTAGAAGGGATGTATTAATGGTTCTGATAGGTATTATTTTGTTTGAAGTAATACATTTATTAGTATATAATACATTTATTAGTATATAATAAATGTGTGTATATATATATATATGTATGTATATATATATATATATATATATGTATATATATATATACACACATACAAACATATAAATATATATATATATATATATATACATATATATATATAATTATGTATATATTATCATTATTATTATTATTATTATTATTATTATTATTATTATTATTATTATTACTTACTAAGCTACAACCCTAGTTGGAAGAGTAAGATGCTATAACCCCAGGGGCTCCAAAAGGGAAAATTGCCCAGTGAGGAAAAGAAACAAGAAAAATTAAATATTTTAAGAACAGTAACAACATTAAATATATATATATATATATATATATATATATACATACATATATATATATATATATATATATACATATACTATATATGATACACTCAGTATTTCATACGCTCTCAGAAATGTTTTCACATACAAAGTTCCAAGAATCCTAACAAAACCTCCCTCATCCCAAAATCAACAGTATAACTTCCCAACTACCTAACGATTCCTTATACAATGAACTAGACATGTTTTGAAATCTATTGTATCAAGTCTCTCCTAGGTAGAAGTTCTGAAAGGCTAGCTATACTATGGGGTAGGGGGGCTGGGGGTGAATACGATGCTAGGG